>NW_025222552.1:2580919-2745768 GCF_014066325.1 Apis laboriosa | reverse complement strand
ATATATATATATATATATATATATATATATATATATATATATATTACTGAATTAAATAATTATATAATAATTTAATTTAATTTACAATTTTTAAATTATTGGTACAAAAAAACTTTTGTTTATATAATGAAGTTATATAAATGAGTTTTCAAATTTTTAATTTCTAATTTTACGAAATTTATTGTAATATTATTCATAAAATTATGTATTATTTTATAAGAGAATTTCAATAATTCTGATTTTAATGAAATTATAAATGCATAATTATTTATGGATCTTCTCTCTAAAAATATTTCTTTTAATAAGATGAAATTAATACTCAATATTATTTTTTAATGCTTTATTATTTTTGTTATTTTTTTAACTTTGTAATAGTGCAAGATAGAATGAAATTTTTTATATAGAAATATTTAATTTTTAATGCTTCACTCTTGTGAAAAAAAATTTCGAGACAAAATTGTATTTCAAACAAAAAAGTACTGAAATTTTAAGAATTGATTTCAGTCTCTCAGACTTCTGATAAATAAAAAAGATTCTCAACAATATAACTTATTATATATAACTCATTATATTTTATATGTATATATTTTTATTTTAAAATTAGAATTATCAAGTTTAATTAATTTCTTTGTAATATGATACATGAATGATTTTATTTTATGAGTTGTATTTGTATTTATATATATCTTTATATGTTTATTGATTAAAAAAAAAATTAATTTTTCTTAAAATTATAATTTTTATATTTTATTATTTTTATTATTGTAATAAATGAATAATATATATATAATGTTTTTATACTGTTATTTTGTAATATTTTGAAAATAAATTTTCATTATCGTCAAAATTGATTTTATAAATTCAGAAAGTTAAATTCAAATGAATTTTCGATTTAATATGGACTTACATAATCCATCGTAAACAAAAGGCATCAAGACAGTTCATATCAAGGAAATCCATATTTTTTTGTATTTCAAAATCAAATTCATTTTTGATTGAAGAAGAAATTCCACAGAAGCATAATAAATAATCATTAATTTGTAAAAACAATTGAATAAAGATGGAGAACGCATGAAGGAAAAAAAATATTAAAAAGAAATAAAAAATATCGAACTGACTAAGAATTATGAAATAGAGCAGCATTAGTGAGAAACCGTAAGAGGCCGTTGATCGGTGAGATCGATTGATCGTGGCGCTACAAAAGAAGGGAAAGAAGCGTGCTGGCAACTGGTTACTTTCTAAACGTGGGTATGTAACCTGCGACCCGTATAGAATGCCTCTCACAATAGAAGAACGTGTTAACTTACAGAGATCAACACCTACACGTGAAGGGAGCGTGAGATTCGTAAAACAAAATTAAAAAATTTCTAGGGAAATTGATAAATGGATGAATAGATTCGAAAAAAATTCTGAAACTTCGATTGGTTTTAAAATTTTATAATCGCATATTGAGATTCTTCTTTATATAATCATATTAAGATCTTCGGAAATAATTTTTTTTTTCTTTTTTTTTTCTTTTTTTTTTTTTTTTTTTTTTGACAAAGCAAATCTAAATACTAAATATTAAATATTTTCTTATAAGTTTTCTTAATTTGTTCTTTGATTAATTTTCATCGAATGAAAAAAATTTTTTTTTTATATAGTTATTTCTTGGAAAATGAGAAAATTTAGAATCTATTAAATTTCAAGAAATTTTAAATTTTTATAATTAGTGCCATTATATATATTCTTAAATTATATTATAATGATTTATTCTTTCATTATAAAAACTATTACACTATTATATTATAATATTAATTTATAACGAAAAGAAATTATATTACAATTATAATTACAAAATTTATAATATATAACTTATATATATATATATATATATATATATATATAAAATATATATTCATAATTATTTTTTAAAATTTTAAATTGTTGTTTGTTAATTTAAATGAATTTAATAAATAAACTATTTATAAATTTTAATTGCATATTAATTATGAACAAAGAAGAATTAATAAATATATATTATAATAAATATATTCTATAATAATTATTAAGCATATTAATAATTTTGTTAATATTTTGCTTAATAGCAAAATATACATTGTATTTGTTATGATACATACTATATTGTTATGATACATTGCTATATAAAATCTTATATAAGTTATAATATATAATAATTAATAAAATGATAACATTATATATTATGAGATATATTTTAAGAGTTTTAGAAATCGAAATAAATACAAGAAATATTAGACATGAATATTGGATCATACTTGTTTTAATTTAATTTATATTTTCATTGGATAAAGCGAGGAAAAATCAAAGCAAATAATAAAAATAGAACTATATCTAATTTCATTAAAATTTTTTTTATACAAATTTCAATTGCTTGTAATATTATAATTAAATAATGTAATAAAATAAAAAAATATATCTATTATAAAAGATATCAAAAAACACTTAATTTATTTTATACGTAAAAGAATTTTAAAAAATATTTAACAAAAAATAAGTTTTATTTTTTTATAGAAGGAATTATAGAAGATATTTTTATTAAATATTCACAGAATAATAATAGATTAGATAAGATATCTATTATTATATAATTTATAATAAAAATTTAAATACAGAAAAAATTTTGCATCCTTGAATTGATAATATAAATGTAATTATCATAATTATCATAATAGCCTTTTATATAATACATAGATAATATTGATTGTTATTTTCTTTTTTTCATTTAGCAATTAATTCAATATTAAATTTTTTTAATTAATTATTTAATATTATTTAGTATTTAATATAATTAATATTTTAATAACAAAAAAATATCGATTTAAAAATCCCAAATATTGTTCAAATAACACAATTTATAATTATATATATACTACATAATATATATACTATATTAATACTACAATATTGTTCTAATAACACAAAACAGTATAAAAATATAAAACATAATTTTGTAATTAAAAATAATATTAATAATATAAAATAAAAGACGAAAAATTAATATAATTATTACATGAATAATATATAATTTTATAACTGAATTTATATAATATAACATTTATTAATCAATTACATATGTAAATATAGGCAAAGGAATTAATTCAAAAGATCATTAATTCAATTTTTAACACAATTACTATTAATATTATTAATATTAACTAATAATTGTATTTAAATTCAATATGTTGCGAAATGATATTGAATATTTGTTAATGATAAAATATTTATCGATTTTATGTCAAGATATTGACTTTTTGTTTTTTTTAATAAATATTATAAAATATTATAAAATTTTTAAAATGGTCTTTTGCATTTTTTTTTAATATTATTTCATATCATTCTAATTTCTATATAATAATATGAATAATATACACAGTATCTATATATCTAAGTAATAAAACGAAACTTTTAGAAATATTCTAAAATTTAAAAAATGATAAAAAAGTAAAAATTATAAAAATCTACTATTCATTTATAATATGCTTACAAAAAATTCTTAATAATTCTTTTTCTAATTTTTGATATTTTAATTATTTTAATATAATGAAAAAAATTATTTATTTAAAATTTAAAAAATAACTTGTTTTCTTTTTTTGAATTTATATATTAGCGATTAGATCAGAACAAAATTTAACAAATATTTTTTCTTATAATTGAATATTTCTAAATTTTCCATTCATGAAAGTGTTGAATCAATTTCACACGATTCTGTGTGAGCTATAATGCTAAATTACTTACTTTCTTCGATTCAATGGAAGTGAAGAAGAAGAAGAAGAAATTAAATATAACGAATCATTAAATTCAATCAGTTTATTAAGTATATATCGAATCGTGATGAATTTCGAATTGCGCCAATCTTTTCCTATAACACAGTACAATTTAAAACATTTTTGTGAGAAAGATCATATTTAAAATATTAAAATATTCGTTGATATTCAATAATAATATATAAACATTGATAAATAATATTATAATAAAAGTTATAAATAAACTTATCATATATGGCGTACTTAAATTTGAAAATTCTATATACAGAAAATAATTAATTTTTTGTTTAATATCTATTTTCTTATATATAATTTTTAAAAAAGAAGAAATAATGATATTATAATTATAATTTACAAATTAAAATATTTCTAGATTAGTAAGATTAGTAAGAATAGTAAGAATAATAAGAATTACAATATATACTTTATAGTTATAAACATCAAATAAATCCATAATTTAAATTAAAATTAAATTTTATATTCAAGTTTATTGAAAATTTATTAAAGACGTATATACTTAACTTATTGTTACTTATATTTCACTATAAATTCATTTTAAAAAAAAAATGCGTTTTATTAATTAGAAATTAATAATGAAAAAAATGCAGTCTATTTATTTATACTTATTAACTAAATGAAATATCTCTTACAAAAATTTTAATTATAACTGGTTTAAAATCATAATTTTCTACTTTTAATTCTGAAAGAAAGAAGGAGAAATTAACAAAAAAGGAAGACGAGAAAAAGAGATACTTTCATATATTTATTAAAATTTTTGAAAATTATTTGCAACTAAAATTTAAAATTAAGAAATTTTTTTTACGAAAATATATTTTTAATTTTTTCATGGACTGAATTGCATGCTATCGATACATTTAAAAATACGAGATTTAAAATTAAGTTTATTATACATTATAATTAATATTTCATATTTAAAAAATTTAAAAATAATTATAAAATCAAATATTTTTGCAAGTATTTATTTTTTTTGTATAATTATCTTTTAAATGATGTTATTAGCTATATTTATTATATTATTTATTATATTTTAAATTAAATTTAAATGCAAATTTTTATATAAATAATATATATTTTATATAAATTTTAAAATATCCAACATACATACAGAAATGTATTAATATAAATGTACAAAAGATATTAAATAATATAGGATAAATGAACAAAGGATAATTGTACATAAAAATAACAATATATATAAAACATAAAATGTCTATATAAAATATAAATATAAATCAAATATATAACACAATCGAGCAAAGCTTAATTGTACATATAAAAATAAAAAATTAACATTTTCTAATTTAAAACTTAGTTTTCGAAAAAATTAAGTTTTGAAGTTAAATTATGCATTTAGTTAATTTTCAATAGAATAAAAATAAAAAAATTAATTAGATGATTATTCTAAAAAAACAAGTAAATCAAAAATGCTAAATATTGTTTGTTGAATAACTTTGTAACAGCATAATTGTTTTGACATTAATTAAATACATTTAATCAAATGAGCATATAATTGAACATTATAATTAACAGATTTCTAAACTCAATTTTCTTATAAATAAACTATGAATAAACTAATTTTTTCTTTATGATTTATTTATTTTTAAGTACTTATTTAAAGTACTTAAAGTACTTATTTAAAGTTATTTCCTATTGGAATGTAGTTGATAAAAGTTAAAACAAATATAAAAGTAAAAAATATACAAAATACATAAAAATATCTAAAGTTTACTTATTAAATAAATCAAGTATATAAATAAATCAAGTTTTATATGAAATATAGGAAAACAAAAATATGTAGGATGAAATAATTTTATCTCTATCATATTTCGTATACGTAGGTATATAAAAATATATATATCTATAAAGAATTTATTATATGTTTTCATATGTTTTCTATATGTTTATATTTTATTGATTTAGATATCTTCAAATTTCAATTGTTTTGTAACTGAATTGTAAAAATTATAATAATCGAATATTATGTTCGAAATGCATAAAATTTACACATAAAATATATATAAAATATATATACCTATATAAAAAAATATTTTTTACCTTAAATCTTCTGATAAAATATATTTCAATTCATTATTTCTATTTTCTATATAAGTATCTAAATATTTATAATTTAATAAATTTATTAAATTTTTATTGTATTTTATTTTATATTTTATATTTTTTATAATAAAGATTATTAATGATTTTTATCATTTAATTATAAAATACAAATTGAATTAAAATATTCAAACTTTTATGATATTTTAAAAATATAAATTATAATAATTATAATAATTTAAAAATATATATTTAATTTAAAAAACCAAATGTATGAATTAAAATATTCAATAAAAGTTAAAAAGTTCAAATTTAAAAGTTAAAAGATTTAGATAGTATTAAAAATAGCAATGTAAGAATAGTAATAATACATTTTTGTACATATATAGATTAATTAATTTTTATTTAAGTTTTTTCTATTTATCTTAGTATATATATCTTATATAGTGCATTATACAAATATGTATCCTGATTTTTATTAAAATTTTATATTATTGTTGATTTTAAATAAGAAAAATAATCATACAAATAATCTTATATAATAATTTTTTAACAAAATAAATAAATAAACTTGTTATCATAAGCATTAACTATAATATTTACAAATATAAATATATAATATTTAAAGTGAAAATTATTAAATATTAATAGTAAATTTTAATAGTAAAATTTTCATTTTATTTATTTTTGAAAGAGGAATTTAAATTAATATTTCCTTCATTTTTAATTACTTTTGTCATAATTATGCATATTTGAATTTTATATGCTAATATATTCATAGTTCTTAATTTCTCAAACAATGAAAGTATCTTTTCTATATGTTAATTAAAACATTCGATGTTTGAATTTTTGCTTTCTCAAAAAATTTGTGAAAATTTATTTCTTAAATATATCTTTTAAAAAACTAAAATATAAAAATATATTTAAAAATATTTAAATGATAATAAATAAATAATAAATAATAAATTTATAATAGTTTATAAATTTTTATACGGATTTATATGGATTTAATAAATAAACACTACAGATTCTATATATTATAGATTATATATATTATATTTTAAATATATTTGTAATGTAATTGTAATATTAAATATTTTATAAAATAGTATTATTTAGTAATTATAATAGTATTGATAGTTAATATTTACATTTTCTTTTAATAATCTTGTTATCCAATTATACATTTTTTATTTCTTTTTTTATTTTTTATATTTAACAATTATTAATTTATATAATATATCTATTCTATATTATGCAATATATAATATATATAGATATTTTAAATTGTCAATATTTATATATATAAAAATTTATAAAATATACATAATATATAAAAATATATATAAAATATCTATAATAAAGCATTTATCATAATTTTTATAAAATTTTAATTGAATTCTATTCATAAAAATTAAATTTCTATATTTTTTATTCAAATAAGATAATTGATAAAAAAATTAAATAATTTAATTTTTATATTTTTTGTATATTTATAGAATTCTTAAAAGTTATCATAAAAATAATCATGATAAAATAAAATATATTTAAGTAAAATTTTATATAATCTTTGGATATAGATTCTCAATCTGTGAACTAATTCTGAAGAATAAAAAATTAAATGTAAAATGATTTTTGAAGAATCACTATAATTAGATAGATATTTTATATATTTTTTACTTTGCAATTATTTATATAAAAAATTTATTTATTTATTAAATTTCCAAAAGTAACTTAAGATTTATTGCAACAAATATTTAATTATTAGAAATTTATCATAATTATAAATCAAATATATTATATTT
This sequence comes from Apis laboriosa, assembly GCF_014066325.1. Taxonomy (NCBI): domain Eukaryota; kingdom Metazoa; phylum Arthropoda; class Insecta; order Hymenoptera; family Apidae; genus Apis; species Apis laboriosa. The sequence continues at coordinate 2,738,102 of NW_025222552.1, read as the reverse complement.
CATATATTATAAAATTTGAGCAAATATTCTAAGATAGATTTTTAATATTTCTTTTTAATTTTTATAAGATTTTATGTGTTATATTTTTAATAAAATATTAATAAAATATGTGTTGATTTTTAATAAAATATTTTTTATCTCTTTATTATTAATATTATATTATTTCTTTTATTTATTTTATTTTATCAGAAATTTTTATATATTTATAAAAGGAATAATATTTTTTATTTCATTATTTATTTCATCATTTATTCATTATTACATTATTATTTATTATATATTCATTATTATTATATAAAAACAGATCGGAAAATGGGAAACATTGCTTTAATAATTATTACAAAAAAAAATATTAAAAATATATTACATTAAAAGATAATTTTATTGAATATATTTGAATAATTTCAGAATAAATACTGCAGAATAAGTATTGTAAAAAAGTTAATGATAAAATAATTCAAAATTTAAAAAAATTGTTTCAAATGAAATATTTTTCAGATTATTCTATATTATAACAATAAATCAAACAATAAAAGTTCGGATATTTATAAGCGGTAATGTATCCAATTAAAAAAGTAAATGCCTCGAAGCTATGTGCTGAAAGAAAAATAAAATTTAAAATGCAAATACGAATGCACTATTATGGAATAAATCGAATAAAAAAAAAAATTGTAGAGTTTAGTTGAGAAATTGTAAAGATTAAGATGAAAACACTAGAAAGATCGACAATAGCAACTAAGAGGAAAATGTAAATGAGTGTGTAATCATGAAAGTTTGTATCGTTGTTTCTCTTCCTTCGAGGATGATCTCAGCTCTCACTATTTTCACATATAGAGATTCCATGAGAACACGCGACAATGCTTAACAATTCCATCATCTTTGCTACTTATTCGTTGCATTTCATTTAGATTTTCACTCATTTATACATATACCTAATGTACAGATCACTTCATATTCATTCAATATTCATTTTCAACATTTATATACATCATTTATTGGTTAAAATTTTTTGCATAACAAAATTTTCAATTTAATAAAATTTAATTTCATTTTATTAATTTAAATAAATTAATTATTTATTAATTAAAATAAATTAATTTAAATAAATAAAATTAATACAATTAAATAATATTTTAATAATATTTGTAATTTTAGTATTATTGTATGAAATATCAAGTTAGTCTCATATAAAATATTCTGTGAATTATTCTGTGAAATATTTTTTCAACTATATGTATTTAAATTATTGAATTTAATGTAAATTGTATCTTTATAATTGGAATATTACTTGATATATTTAATTGATTTTACAAGCATATTATATTTATTTTAATTACATATTTTAAATATATTTTTTGAATAAAAAAATTATATTAATTATTAATTAATAAGTATTTTTCTCAAATTTATTTTATTATTAAATTAAATTACATATATAATATATATTATACATACATAAACATACGCAAATATATAGAATTGAATAAAGAAAAATATTGTTAATTTATATATTCGATTATACATTTATATAATTATAAATAAATTAAAAGAAATATTTTTTAATATTTTTATATTTGCATATAATATAATATAATATATATTTGCATTAAAATCATATAATTAAAATCATATAATTAAAAATAAAAATTTTCTTGTTTGAATTGTAAAATCTTAATACTTTTATTAATAAATTTTATTTCTATAAATTATTAATTACAATTTATTAAACTTTAAAAATATATATATAATAACATATATATAATTATTTTATTATAACATATTACTATTATTAAATAATGTTATATATAAAAATGAATAAAAATAAATTTTTCAAAGAAATTCATTAAAATTAGATTATCAAAAAATTTTTGAAAATATATATTGATTTAAAATAATATATTATATATTGTATATTTAAAATAGTATTAATCACTTCATTAATAATAATACATTAATAATTATGCATATTATGTTGATAATTATGCAATAGAAATTATAGCAACTTATTTGTAATACAAAAACATGAGATTCATTAATAATATATAGGTACATATAAGATATTCTATGCAACTAAAAATATTTATTTATTTTAAAAATTCATGAGTCGAAATCAACATTATTAATGATTAAAAGTAAAAGGAAATGTTGCAATGAGAGATTGTGTAAAATTTATAATTATAATTATATAATTAAATTAATTATATAAATTATTTATATAATTATTATACAATTTCATCTTCGTTTAACGATTGTATTTTTTTTTTATTTTAAATTTTTTGAATTTACTAAAAATATTTTAATAATAATTTTAAATATTAAAAATAATAATACATTTTTTTTATTATTAGTGATGTTTGTTTTTTTAGAAATATTAATATCGTATATTATAATAATATTATATTATAGTATATTTATTATATTATTATTATAATTATTATTATAATTATAATATATAATAATAATAATATATAATACAATATATAATAAAATAATTATAATATATAATAATATATTCTGTATTAACATCAATAAAATAATGACATAATTTTTTTCGTATTCATAAATAAATAAAAAATTTCTTAATATTTAATGTTTAATAAAATAAATTTTTATATAATATAATATATAAATAAATATATTATCAGTCTAATAAAAAATTAAATAATAAAAATTAAAAATTTTATAATAATCATCTAAAATTGAAGAATATAAAATTAAAAAGAATAAAAAAAAAGCTGATATATTATAATTTATTATATTATTAATAATAATAATTAATAAGTTTTCGTATCTTTTCTTTTCTTTTAAATAAGATTTATAATAAATAATTAAATATTTAATTAAATATTATCACTAATTATATATTTTTGTATAAATATTATATATTGATTATTTTATATTAATATATTTTTTTAAATCACGTTTTATTAGTAGAGATATTTTTTTATCACAATTTTGAATTTTAACTCTTCTTTAATTCTTCTTTTTTTAATATTTTTTATTATTATATTTATATTTTTTATTATTATAAAATAATAATTAAATTAATATTGTTATTAAAATAATTAGACGAATATTATTATTTTATTTCACTAAAACAATTAAAATTAATTAAATTAAAATTAATTTAATAAATATATTTTTGCAAAATATTATTATAGAAAATATAATTTATTATTATATTAGTATATCTCAAAAACTAAAATAATTTAAGATATCAAAGCAAAATATAATAAAAATATTTTTAAGATTTATTATTTTTTTATTTAAGAAAACCATGATGCAGATATAACTTTAATTTAAAATTCTGTTTCTAATATTAAAATATATATTAATTATAATAATGCTATTTAATTAATATTTAATGCTATTTAATTAATTAATAATGATATATATAAATATATTTTTTAATTATATTAATGCTATATATAAATATATTTTTTAAGTATGATAATGCTATATTAAGATTTAGAACTTCAAAAAAAAATTCTGTAAATAAATATAGAATGTACATTATTTTCAGTACTTGCATCATTTTTAAAAAAAATCTTTTGTATCATTTTTTTATCAAGTTTAAATTGAGAAAAATTATTAAAAATTATGTGAATTAATAATGATAATATAAAATTAAAATCTCAAGTTTATTTGATAAATCTTTAATTCAACTATTTTTGTTCATTATTCATTCATTTTGGATCGAATTTTTTTTTATTTTTATTGTTATACAAAAATAAATAGAATTCTAAAATTTTCTGAAAATTCAATAAATACAATATGATAGATATTAAATTTTTAAAACAAGTCAGTAATAAGTATTTTTGTGACATGATGCATTTTGTTATAGGTATAGGAGTGGTTCTGGTAACGGTAAGCGCTGTAGCGTGGCGAGTGACCAGTCGAGAAAATTGCAGCAGTTTCTTTGGTTTCACGGGAATCTCGAGCAGAATCCCGCCAGCGAGGCCAATACATCCATACGCTGCCATGATTTATCCGGAATTTCAATTTAGAACGCCACCTCCGAGTTATCAGGTGACATTTTAAAAATATCGTTTACCACTTGTATTTTTTCGTTACTGAAAATATTATTCTAAATGGCTAATTTAAAATTTATCAATATTAAATCATCTAAAATCATTGCCAAATCAATCATTTTATGATTTCAATGCTGAAATTTTTTTAAACTATGATATAAAAATAATATGACTTATTTGTCGAGAATTTCTATCTTTTAACTTTTTTTTAAATTAATTTTTTGATCTTCATTAGAGAAATTAACAAAATAAAAATTTGTTTCTAATTTTCAATATTAAAAAATTATTTTTTCGAAATAAAATAATTTTACTTAAAATTATTGAATTTTTCTACTATATTGAATGTTTCAGTTTAAATAACTGAAAATATAAAAAGAATGTAATTATAAAAATATATCATATATTTATAATTATATTTTTATATTCAATCTTTAATTATTTTGAATATTTTAAAAAATAAAAATAATTAATACATTATAATAAAATGTTGATTATTATTGATTATTTGATTATCTGAATGATATCGAATAAAAAACAACAAAATTTCAATATAGAATATCTTATCTTTTTTTTTTTATATTATTTTCTATGTTTTTTCTTGAAACCTATTTTACATAAATAATATTTTTTTTTAAGTCAAAAGAAATTGAGAAAATAGATTAGAAAAAAACAAAAACGATTGAATATGTAATAATTATACATAATATTATAATATATTATGTAATAAAATCATAATAAATTATAATTTTTCATATTAAAGGCAGTCATAATTTTAGTCATTAATCGGTTTTTCTACAATTAATTATTTGAATAATCGATTGTTTTAAAATTTTCATTTTAAATTTCATATAATATTTCAACATTGATCAACAAACCATTTCTTTTTAATATACAAATAAAAAAATTTAAACTAATTCTCTCTAATTTCAGGCAAGCATGCAAGAGTACAGACTTAGACTGCTCCTTTTGGATCGATTGCAACCAACATCTTCACCTCCACCGACTTATAGATCGAATGCTGGAAGCATTGTGAATCCTGACATGATTAGAGAAAGCAGACCACCGAGCTATTGCACTAGATCGAACGTTGCATCAAACACGAATGTCACGCCATCGAAAAAAGATGCGAATCTCGTTAGAATCGTTCAAACTGAATCGGAACCGGTAATTTTGAACGGCGATCAAACGCCTCCGGTAGCTGCTGTTGAAGTGCTCGCACATCTCTGATTTACTTTCATCATTTTATAATTACGATTTATTACTGTTGCAAAAACATTGTCGCGATTAACGATAAAATTATAATCAATAATTTTATAAAAATTATGAATCACATCATGCAACATAATTATTAGGTTATTCCATAAGAAATAGAATTTTAAAAATCATTTTTCTTAAAATATAATAGTATTTGTTATGTATATTCTTTCTTATGAACTATTTAATTATGTTTTTAATAACTTTTTTAAATATTAATAAAATTTAGATATTAATGAAACATTTTAATTTTTTTTAAAATAAATGTTTTATTATATAAATTTTATAGAAAAATAGTTTCAAAAAAATTTATATTTATAATATTTCTGGCATTTGAAGTATTAGATTGAACAAAATTTTTATTAAATATATATTATTATTTTTAAAAACTAATATAACTATGTTAATTTTTAATGTCTTAATATTTATTAATTTTTTTTATAAAAATAATTTCATGATTTATTTAAATTAGAAATAATTTCGTACATATAATATATTGATTTTTTTATAACTTCTTTATATCGTCAAATGATCTTGGAATAATTTAAATAGATGATTTTTAAAAATCAAATAAATATATGGGAAATTATTTTTTAATTTAGTTTTTTAATACTGTTTTTTTTTTACATTGCAAAATTTACATACGATTCTAATTAAAAAATGAATTTTTTAATATTAACAAAATATTAACGATAATTAGTTATAATAAATATTGCAATTTTTTGATTCGATTACAAATATTTATAATAAATTATTTTATTTTCTATCAATCATAGAATAAACTTCTTTTTATAAAAACATACATATTTGATATGTTTTCCATGAATTATTCGTATTGTTTTTGTCAAATATTATTATAAAATATCATATTATCATATATAATTATTTGTTTGAAAACAATTTTTATGATATATTAATTTCTCAGTATATTTTTTTTATTCAATTCAATTTATTTTTCCCAAATAATTATATAACATATAAATATTTTTTTATAATTATTCCAAGATATATATATATATTTTTTAGAGATTATATATTTCATATCACCATAACATTTTTTTCAAACTTCTTACAAATATTTGTTATTTCTTATAATTATTACTCAATATAAAAATCGATTATAAAAATTTATAAATTATAAATATCAAATATTTTATTAACAGATTTTTTTCTCTATAAATTATTAAAGAAAATATAAAAAATTAGAAAAGTTTTATTATTTATAATATATAGATATATATAGATAAATTATAAATAAAATTGTAAAAATAAAAGCATAATTATTCTGAAGAGAATACTAACGAAAATATAAAAATTTTCTCTTCATCCTAATATTTTGTATCAAATTGAACAAATATTAAAATTTATATACTGTAACAGATAATATCAAATTAAAATTTCCAATATTTTAAGTAATATAAATTATCCAAAATAATAAAGAATAAATCTTATTTCAATAACCATATAAAAAATAAATCTAAATTTATAATAACTCTAGGTAATTAAAAATATATAATATATATAAAATATATATAATAAAAATATATAATAACATTAGGACAATTAATTTATATTTATGTATTATTTTTATAAAAATTACTTTTATAAATTAGTTAAAAGTTCTAATATTTTTAATCACATTATATCTCTTTAAACTCAATGATGATATAACTTATGGAATGACTTAATATAATATTAATATGTGTTCATTTTATCATCTTTTCTATTTACTTTTGATAAAATAATTTCGATTTATATTTTAAATACGATAAATCTTTATGGATAATAATAAAAATTAAAACTGTTTAGTTGCTAACTTTTTCTAATAAAGAGAAAAGAATTTATTTAAATATAAAATAACAAAATATTTAATAATGTTGTACATACCTCATTGAATGAGTCAAATTATCTGATATAAATAAAACTAGTTTTTATTAAAGACTAGAGGAATCAGGACATCAAGAAACTTCAAAAACCATTTAATTTAAAACAAGCACAATGCAATAATTTTTATAATAAAAATTCATAATTAAAATAATTAAAATAGGATATTTCATAATAATTTTAGAATTGTTTTGCTAAATAATAATATTAAAATTTATATAAAATTATTTTTTCAAAGAAATCATAAATATAATGATAAGTCAGACATTTGTATAAACAAATGATAGATGCAGAAAATTTTTTAAAAATTATTTCGCAAAAAAATAATACATGATCATATTCTCAAAGATTATTCCGAAATAACTCAAATTACTTCATGATAGTTACTCATTTTATTTCGTGAAATTATTTATATATTTATTATTTTAAAGTATTAATTTTATTTTAATATTTTACGATAGATATTTTGACGTCCAAATTTAATAAATTAATTATAAAAATTAACTCTTTTGCCTTGAGAAAAAAATATATACATTACAAACTAATGATTCAATATGATTAACTTTGATGATGAACTTTGTCACTGTATTGTCGACGTCATACTAAAAACTTTTAATATCAAAAAATAATCTTTGATAAATAAATGTTTCAAAATAATCAATTTTAGATAAAAGAAACTATCGTTCCTGATAATCTTTTTCAATTTTCTCAAACTATTAATAAAAAATTATTAATTCAGAAAAAAAAAATCAACTTATATAACAGTATTTCTATCTGATATTTCTATCTGATAATTTTAAATTCTCATAAAGTATTTCTAATATCACTTATTTTTGTTTTCAATATTAATTCAATATTAATCATATATATTAATTCAATATAATTCAATATTAATCATTCGTAATAAATATATACAATCATCCAAAATTAATACAAAAAATGACACAAGTAAATACTTTTCTGGAACTAAAATCCTTGCTCATTCCATTGCATTAATTTTAGTCTTTTATTTTTTTTTTCTTCCTCTTAATTATAATTTAGATTATTATCTTCGATTTTTATCTGTTTCTTTTTTTTTCAATAATTAAATTGGACAATATTTGTTTTAAAATCGAGTGAAAAAGTATTATTATAATCTATTCTCTAAATTTTTTTTACATATATCCTTATAACATATCCTTATAACTTTCATAAGAGTATTTATAATAAATTGAATAATAAATAATATAACTTTCACGAGTCGAATAAATACAAATTAATTCATAAAAAATTCATAAGAAACGATAAATATGCAATTACTTTTTTTAATTTTGAAAAATTCTTTTATTGCTTTTTCATTCCATAAAATATAACTTAATCTAATTGTTCTATTAATATAGATAGAATAATTAAATTTAGATGGATTATATTTTATGGAGTATGTGAAGAAATTTAAAAAAATAAGGTTCAAATGAGCTATATTTTAAAATCCTTAAAATAAAAAATGTTGGCTTTATCGTTTCTCTATTTATACATTTAAATTTCTTAAAGACATTTATTATTTATTTAAATTTATCGAAATTTTTGTACCCAATCTATCCAAATAATACTGCTATAAATAGATAGATAATAGATCACAAACGACTTGTTTTTACTAATTTTGTTAATCAATAAGTAAAATTGTCTATCAGAGCATCTATCAGATAATTTGTTTTGTTTACTTTTGATAACTTGAATCGTAAAATGAGGTATAAATTTTGTACCGCGCAACTAATAGAGTCATGCCATTTGTACTTAGCAAATTATTACTTGCCATCATAAAACTAACAATTATGAAAAATTAATAAACTTATGATTATAAAATTGATATTAAAATTGAATATCAAAATAAATTAATATTCGAATGATTTTTTATAATATGAAATTTACTTTCTGCAGTATTGAAAATATTAATTCTTTCAACTCTGATTGAATATCAATAGGAGAAAAGAAAGTAATTCTAAACAGAAAAAAAAAATATAAATATAAATATTTATTCGTGAGTTTTTGCAATTGGTAACAAATTATTAGAAAATATTTAAAATCGAAAGATTTTAAAATATTATATAAATATCGAATAAACGTGTTTCATTGCACAAATATTTTCGAAGTTTTGAATATTGCTTTGATATTCGTTATAATGTAATGTATTTCACTGAAGACAATATATGTATACCTGAATGAAAGATCATTCGTTCATTTGAAATTGTTAAAAAAAAGAAAACTGTAATGATTTTAAAAATGTATTTATTCTGTAAAAAGCCAATATTTCTGAGATTATTCTGTATATAACAATGATAAAATTATATGATATTTTTTCGATTTTAGATTTGTAAAATATTCGCGCGTATATAGATATTATGTATATTAAGAAAGAATGCAGAAGATGAAACGTGTTGTACTCTCTTAAAGTGCCGGTAAAAACTTCTAAGGTCTTCCCCTTGTTACAATTATTCATACTAGATTTTTAAAAAAAAGAAATTGAAGATTCGAAGAAGTATATATAAATTACCGTGTATAAGCTTGTGATGTACTTGGAAATACTTGAAATACTGATTAAAAATTGCATTATATTTCATATTCTTAAAAAAAACTACAATATACTATAGAATAGTTCAAATTTTATTCAATTTATAATAAGTATTATAATAATATTTAATAATGATAAAATAGCATTTCGATTATTTTTATTTTTTATTTTTTTTATCATATTATAAGATAATTTTTAAATTTATGTATTTTCCAAGTCATTTTATATAAATAATTACATTAATAAAAAATATAAAATTGCATGAATTTATCGATTTACCAATAAATATATGCAAGAATAATAACAAGTAAAGCAGCTTTAAAAACAACTATGCTGCCACAAGCTTTAATGACATAAAGTAATATTTACTGATTGGTTTATTATTGCGATTTGACAAAGCATCATTAAAAATTAAAAAGATAAAAAAATCTTATGAGTTATATATAATAATATATACATATTTTTGTAATTATAATTTAATGAAAACAAGTATTACATACGTTATAATATTGTCGGTTTTTATATACAGTAATAAAAATATTTTATTAATAATCTGCAATGTTATAGCTCTTTAATATCTCATTCTATTTTCAATTTTTAAAAATTTTCAAAATTAAATAATATTTGAATAAAAATTCATAAGTTCTTACAAAAATTATATAACTTAAGATAAAAAAAAATTATAATTCGTTTATTAATTTAATAATTTTTTCCTTATTTTTTTCTCCGTAATACAATTTTAATTCATTCTGTTTTATTACATTGAATAATTATAAATTTATATAAGAAAATAATTGTAATATATAAAATAATTTTTAATAATTATATAAATTATTTATATTAATTTTTTTCAATTATTTATATTAATTTTTTATTCATAACACATATTTGTTACATTATTAAATTTCATTTTTGTTATAAAAATATTTTTAAAACATATTCCGAAATACATTTTTATTTAATGAATTATAAATATAAACAAAGACTAGAAAAACTATTATATTCTATTTAGTAGATATAAATATTAGAAATATTCCTGTATAATCATATATATATATAAATTTAAGTTATATTATATTATTAATTGCTGTATACATAATACCGACAAAATTAATAGATAGAATAATAAACATATAAATAGTAAATGTAGAAAAGGTAAATAAAAAGGCAAGAAAGGCGGCCTTAAACTCGCAATGATTCGTGATATAAGAATAGATCAACTAAAAATCATCAATCGAATAATTATATTGTTCCTTGACATTATTGTAGAATAATTTGTATATATATAAATATATTTATTTGATTTATTTGATCTTCCTCATTATGCATCCTGATTATGCATTTCCATATCTTTATAATTATTTTTAATTTTACATTTTTTACAAAAAGAAACATTTTCGCTATCATACATATATAATTCATTATATAATATACATATAATTCATTATTTGTAATTCCTTATTATAAAAAAGCAACAACTTAATATAAACAAATAATATAAATCACAATTTCTTTTATGATTTTTTTCTGTAGCAATATTTCTCAACTTATAATTCATTCCACATCCCATGATTTTTATAGAATCATTACCGTTTTTTATAGTAAATAATTTTAATATTCAGATATTATAAAATTTTTATTTTATTGCATTATAATTTTGTTGGTAATAAAAAAAAACATATAGTCTATATAATATTAAAATACTATATCTATTTAAAAATAATATAAATTTTATTTGCATAATTTATTATATTTTATTATTAAATAATGTATTTTAAATGAAATATCTGATTTTAATAATATTTGAATGCTTTCAACAATTAATAATTTTTTTTATTATTTTTCATACTTAAGAAATGATTTAATAATAATTATCTTATTAAAAATAATTCAGGATTCTTGACTAATAAATGATATGTTAATACATATAAGTGATATATTACAAATTATTTTTTCAAATATTCAGTATTAATATTATTCCATTCTTTCTTTAATTATTGTTTCAATACTTCTTTTAAAGTTATTACAATTTTTTTAATTCTATGTTTCAATTTGTCCCATAAATTCTTAATAAAGTTGAGATCTAAATATAATAATTTTTAGATATTTATTATTATTAATAAATATTTCTGCATGATATATGTTTTATGTTTTAAACCATGTTATCTTTATATAATAAAACTAAAAATTTTAAATAATAAAAGACTATCCGGTTTTAATACAATAATTGTTCGGTTAACAAATTGCATAATAAAGTAGTTATTTATTCTCATGATCATTATTGTTAAGGACAAACCTAAGATTTGTGAAGCGGTCAGACAGTCTGGATTTTATTTTCAATAGTCTAACAATAATTTATGAGCAAGTATATTTCTCTAATACTTTCCAGATCCTTCATTTAAAGAGATATAGCAGCCATTTGCTAAGTCACACTTGCAAGCCTACTCTGTCTTGTAACGGACCATCGAGCGAGCACAAAAATTTTTATCCCCACACGCTGCGATGTGAATCCAACGCAAGAATCCATCCTTCGAAATCGCTCTTCAACGCAATTATTCTAGTTCTTCAAGTTCTTCTAACTCCCTCTTAGTTTGCATTTAAATAGAAAATAATAATTGGAGGAAAAATCTAAGTCCACGATAGGGCCTGATCTTCTAAATCAGATCAGTTAGAATAAAATAGAATATAGATCACAGAATATAGATTCAACAATAATATAATTCGCATTAGAGTACAATTAGAATCATTACAATCGTCAATCAGCCGCAAATATTTAAAGTAAACCACTATTCGTTCATTCAAAACTTATAATATATTATACAATCCTACGACTAAATGATCCTTCGAGTAATAGCATCAGTTCACTATATTTGTGCAATATTCAAAATCATTCAGATTTTAACAATTATATTATATTATATTATACTATATTTCAGAAAGAATGATGCAATAATAATTACAAATAAAATAGTATATAATATATAATAATACAAATTAAATATTTTTTTAATTATTTTGAATTCCATATACTGCTATATTACAAGTTTTTAATGTATTTAATTAATTATATATCTATTTATTTTGTGAATCATTTTAGTCTTTTTTCTGTATATTATGATGCGTTAAAAAATGATCATGGCTTTATCATTATTTTCATCATTTCTTCTTATTTTTAAATTGTAAAAATTTAAATTAATATTAATAAAATAATATAAAGCAAAATATAATGTTCCGATAATATATATATAAAATATTTGGATAATGAAGCATCCAGATACAAAAATTCTTATTTTTATTACATTTTTGTAATAAATTATTTTTTAAAATATTTAAATATATATCTATTATATAAATAAATAAATATTTAATAATATAATAATAAATTTGTTTATTATACTATTAATAAAAATTAATTGGCTTATTCCAAATATTAAAATACATTAATATACGTATGTTTTCTCTATATTTTATATAAGATTTCTTATTTTTTAAATTTAAATTCTTCATTTTTCTTCTACCATTTTTTATCCATTTGAATCAAAAATAAATCACTGAAATAATATTACTTTATTTATGTATTTTCTTTTAAAATAAATTCTCTTATAAAATCTTTTTTTTCTTTTCTTTATTTTCACTTTATTTAATTAATAGTTTTTTTTAGCGATTTTTCAATTATAACCATTTCTTTTAATATTATATATTTTTAGGAATGCACTTTTTTCCAGTCTCAGCAAAGAATTCATTATTTAATTTTGATATTTTTAATATCTTTATTTTTCTTATAATTTTTTTGTCATAATATATATTCAATTTTTTTCATTAATTTCTTTGCAATATTGATTCTATAAAATTCTCTATAAAATTTAAATCTTTTAATGATATCTCTTATTGTATTTTTATTTATATTATATTATGAAAATTTGTCTATACGATTTTTTTTGATTGATTTTAATGTTTATTTTAATATTATAAAAAAATCAATATTGGCATATATTGAAACTAGTATTATTTTAGTATTGATTATTATTATAATAAATGGATTTTATAAATATTAAACCACAATAATGTTAGAATTTAATATTATCAGTATAGATCGTATTTATAATATATAATAATAAAATAATATATAATAAATAATACCTAAAATATTTTTACGTAAATTAAATTTAACTAAAATATAAAAAATAAACATATTTTCTTCTTTAAATAAAGAAAATATAAAAATTGTAAAAAATATACACAATATATTCTAGTTAATATATATTATAACTGTATTCATATTTATTATAAGAAAAATTTAATAAATATAATTATACTAAAAATAACATATTACATGCATATTTTATAACAAAATAAATTTTTCTAATCATTTATTATTTATTTTATTTTAGTTTTTAGTTAGCTTTCATAAATATTTAACAAATTAATTATATAATATAAATTATTAATTTTGTATTAATAGTAAGTTACATATTATAGTTATATATAAGTTATATATAAGTTATATATTATATTATTCTGAAATAAATTACAGATTTAATTAATATGGGATTTTGTAATTTATAAATTTTACATTTATTATATGATATGTAATTTTAAAATACTATAATTTATAATGTGTTACAATATAATTTTTATATTTAATTATTATTAATTTAATCGACATAAAAATTCATCAGATTTTTTTAAATAAATTTAAAATAATAAAATAAAAATCAATTTAAATATCAAGAGTATTTTATAAAAACATATAGTCATTTAATTTTTTACAAAATAATTTTTTCTAATATAAACAATATAAGGCATCTTTTTTTCTTTTATCAATTCATCAAAAAAATTTTAATGAATCTATCGATGTATAATATTCTCGTGAATTTTAATAATTTTTAAATATGTTGTAGAGAATAAAATTTTTTATACAACATTGCCAAATTATAAAATAAATATAGTAAACTCTCATATTTATCATGAAATGATTATTCGACATCGTTTGAAAAAATTCAATCTTTAATTGCTAAGATTATTTTTATTATAAATTAATTTATAAAATATTAATTACTGAAAATACAAATTTTTTTTTAGTCGCAATAATTTCTTCTTTTTTAAGGCTTTTTTAAGGCTTCTATTAGCCTTCTATTAGATATATTTAAACTATATTTGATATCAATATACATATATAGGAAATAAAATATGGATATCATCATATGATATTATATATATTTGTAATATTTATATATATATATATATATTTATTGGTAATATATATATTTACTTAATTAAAAGTAATAAAATCCAATAATGAAAATAAATTATTATAGTTATCATCATTTTTTTTATTTTAAACACAACTTATGGAATTCAAAAATATTCAACAGTTGATTGAAGTAATTTGATACCTATTTTATTAAATTTTTATTTCATTATTTAAATTTTTTATTTCATTTTTTTTAAATATAATAATAAAATAATAAAATATAATTTAATATTTAATTTAAAATATAATAATATAATATATAAAATAATATAAAAATATAATAATATATATATAATATAATAATATAAATATTTTCTAATTAAACTCTTCTGATTAATTATTTTTTAAAAAAACTGATTTGTTCCTATGGATTTTGGTATATAGGCAGATTGAGTGTCATACAACAATTCAACTATAAATGTAAATAATATGTTTGTACTATAAAATAATTTATCTGGATTTATACAGTGATGGATTTATAAGTGATTTATATGTTTAATATAAATATTCTGGAATTTATTAAAATTTAGTTTAGGTAAAATTTTGTTAAATAAGAAGTTATATAATACGTATATTATATTATATTACACTAAAATTTATTTGAAATAATCAATTGTATATAAAAAAAAGTATCAGTAAAATTATTTTCATTGAGAGCCTCTGCTACGCAAGCAATATTGGAATATGGTACTGCTGCGCATCCAGCTGAGCGTTCTCGCTGTTCCGCCATTTCGGTCTATCTAAAACAAACTTAATGCTTATAACTCATTAATTAAATCTTATCAGACAATTAAATCTTATGTGTATATGAACTTTTTTCATCGTTTTGTCTAGAATCCACCTTCCAAAGATATTTCATATGTTTATAACCCTATATATATATATATATATATAATGATTTTATATATATATTTTATATATATATATATGATGATGAATATAATATATAATATAAAATTTAATGTAAAATATGTATAATATGATTATAACGAAATTTATAAATAACGAAATTTTATAAATATTTTTTACATATATGAATTATCTTTTTTTTGATTGTGACTACCATACTATTATATCATATAATATATGTATTGTAAATGGTTCTCTTTTACATGGAATTTCTTTTATTTTAATGTTTTCCGGCTATAAGTTTCGTTTTTTATGATACATAATGTATATAAAATAAATAAATATGACGTCAATAATTAAAGATATAATTGATAATAATCCATGACATTCATTTATATGTATCGAATTATTTTTTATAATTTGTTTTTGAAGATAAGTTAAATTTTTATTAATGGCATGCAATTCTTTTAATTTTCTATAATTTTTTATAATTTCTAATTTAATTTTATAATTTAAAATGCTCTATGTTTTTTAATTATAATAAACTTAAATTTTTATGTAAGTTTGATATTGTTAAGTTATATGCAAGTAAGTAATATAATTTTTATTCTAATTTATATTGTAGTTTTTATTATAAATTTTATTATTCAAAATATTCATCCTATTTTAGCTAAAATTATTCAAAAATCTTGAATTGTAATATATTGCAGTATATGAATATATTATAAGTTACTAATTGTATCATTTTCGATATATTATATGCATATATCAAGATATAACTATATTTATATATAGTATATATGAATTATAAGTTACACTAATTGTATCAACTTCGATATATTACAAGCATATATCAAGATGTAATTATATAATATTTATATAATATTTGTTGATACGGAAAATATTAAAAATTCTTTGGATTTTTTTTTTGAAACTAATTTAATAATTGAATTGGGCATAATCTATCTGGGATCGTTTTATAAACGATAAAAAAGTTTACAAATATACATCTGATTATATAATATTTTATATTTTCTTATATTGTCTTTTGAGTGGAATTGAATATCTTGAAAATCATGAAGTCTATGCTAATTATATAAATATGAAATATTTTAATGTTTCTAATGTTGATAATAATCATATAGAAAAAAGGCATGAAGAATTTTAGTAATTTTTATTATAGAAGATATTCTTTACTAAGTTTGAATATTTAAAATTTAGAAATTTAGAAATTTTTAAAATCATAGTGATTAATTTAGTATTATTATAGTAGTACTATAGGTATATATGTATATATATTATTATAGTATATTATATATATTATAGTATTATTATAAAAAATTAAATCTATTAATTCATACAATATATATGTAATGTTTTTCAAAAGAAATAGTACTGAGAAATTTAGATTACGGAACTGTTTTTTTAAATAATTTCTAATTTGAATTGAAAATATTACTATTGGATTTTAGATTAGATATTTAATATAAATTTTAGATCAAATATTATTTAATTATAAAATTTACATTAATCATTATTATTATAAAATTTTCTTTTATCATAATTGCCTGATAATTTTTATTATTTTATATTATACATCTCTTATTTTTAATATAAAAAAATTATTTACGGTATTTAATTTGTAGAAATCTAGTTTTATGCTATTTTCTGTTATAATATAATATTATTTATTATAATATAATATTATTTTTATTATAATAATTATAATATAATATTATTTTTTATCATAAAAATTCACATTTATTTATTTAATTTTAATTCATTTTTTCAACGCTAAAATGTCAATGTTTCTTTCTTTTTTATTGTTCCTTAAGAAAATGTTCATACACAATAATATCGTTTAAGAAAATATTTTAATCCTATTAAGTCAACTAAAGTTGTATACAACGTTCTTTGAAAAGTTCGCAGCAACATTTTTCAACAACTAAACAAATGAAATACATAAATATATACGATATGGAAAATACAATTCTTTCTCTATCTTTTTCATGAATTTCAATTTATTAAAAATCAGATACGAGATCTGAAGTTATGAAATATTTGATATTTTCTAATTAATCTAAAATATTAGTAATATTTGAAATAGGATATGAATTAACTGAATTATTATCACGTTATTTAGCGAAAATTTATAATTAATCATAGTTTGAACAGCTCAAGCATCTTTTCGGAACTATCAGCAATAGAACTTTCCAGGACCTCATATTTGATTGAATTATATTCTAATTACATTTTTATATTACATTTCTTTGTTTCCTTTTTCTTTTTATATGCTAATTTATATAGTTTTACATTTATTGAATTTTAATAGAATTTCATGTTTTACTATTGTCATATATTTTAATTCATTTCTTTATAAGAAAATATAATTATTATTAAATTTTTTACATAATTCTAGTAAATTCGATTTTTTCTCTTTGTTTAAATACTTTAGATGTATGAATTTTTTTCAAAGCTTCTACGCGATTTTTTTCTTTTAGTAATTTTATACTCTACTTTTAGCAATCATAAATTGAATTTTATTTTTAGAATTTATTTTTCCTATCATTATATTATTATTATACATTTGATTATGGAAAGACATGATTGTAAAGAGAAAGATATAAATAAAGAATACAAAATACGAATAAAGATATCGAAGATACTCTACAATAATATTATTATAGTGATAGATTATGGATTGGTGCATGTATACATGTGTCGAATACTCTTTCAACTGAGATGTATATGTATGTATAAAAACTGCTGGTGCTTATGACTGTTAATTGTTGTATTTTCTTCGCGATAAGTGGATTGTAATACGGTTACAAGTATGATACACGTATATATACCAGAGGTATATTTCTCATAATATCACAGTAGATGATCGTGTCCGATTGTCAGAGCACAATACGTAATAATAAAGAAATTATTTATTAATCTGACGATCAGATATCTACGATTTTACAATGAAATTATTTTTCAAATGCGACTCGTGTCCTCAGAAAATCTGTTTCCCGTTCAATTGAGAAGATCACAGTTTTCCAGTAAGGCATGATAATAACCAATAATATCGCAATCAGTGTCTGACTCTGGAAGAAAATTTCCCGAATTAAAATGACATTGGTTATCAGCCGTGTCTGTAATATGTCACTCTTGGGAGCTTCATTTCAACTAAGTTAAAATATGTCAAAAATTATAAGTGTCAATTAAACTCTTCTCAAAAACGAAAATAAAAATTTCTCAAATAATCATTTTGTTTAAGCTTTACAGAGGTCAATGACCGATAATAATAGAAAATAAATTCCATACAAGGAATTTCTCCAAATAAACTGTTTATAAATTTTGTGAGCAATAAGTATTGCCCATCTTAAATGGATCGTGTTCAAAAAAATCATAACAATCGACAATTATAACAATTGACAATCACAAATTTCGTTCTGTAATATATGCATGATACTGACAGTAAAACTATTTAATTAATACTAGTCTTGCTATATGGTAATCGACACGCGATCAATTTACGCAATATGCTAAAATTAAAATCTTTAATCAATTGATATACAATAAATGTTTTTCCTTGATCTCTGGAAGATACCAAATCTTCTTTGATAAGAGGCCAATCTGATTAATGAATCATCATCAAGTGATTTAGTTACGCTGGTTTCTTTGTGATGCAATCTTGCTTGTACGGTAGGAATGGATTGTCTCATGGACTACGATCCTCACGCCCATATCAAATCTTGCGAAAGCGACATAGAATCCTTTACTCCACTGTTAGTGAGTTGGAATAATTATGCTATCAACATTTCTCCTATTGTAACTTTATCTTGAATAACTAATTCAATCAAATGATTTTTTTTAACCCTTTGCTCTCTAACGATGACTCTCGGTTACTACTTGAGTTAATGTCGTAACTCCAGCGGTGATTCTCCGGCACCACTGAGATTATTGCGGCAACTTGAATTGACAATATTTATTTATGTTTGATTTTTTTAGAATATCGCTTTATAAATAGATTCCTAAATTCTTTACGTATAATCTTATGAGATATAATATTATCTTATGAATAATTATCTTATAGTAATCTTATGAGACCACCGAACGCATCGAATTACATTACAATTACATTACAATTACATATGTGATTATTGCAATACAAGATAAAATTATTAAGATAAATATTTAAGATTTATTATTTATTACTATCTATTATATTTATATTAAAAATTTTTCTATTAGAACTTTAATATAATTTCATAATTTACTCTCATTTTATTATTTCATAACTTCCTCAATAAATATCATATTAAATTTATATATATATTTATATTTATGTATTTATATTTGTACGTTCGTATTTATAATTCAATTTTTTTCTTTATTTGGAAAAAATAAAAAATCAAAAGTTTTATAAAATTCATAATATTTATATTTATGCATATTATATATATATGAAATTCCTTAAATTTTTTGGTTTAATTTTTTTATTTGTTATTATTTTAAACTTTCTATGACAATGAATAAATCTTCTATATCCAAAACATAAAATGAGTATTTTATATTGATACTTTCTTCTGTACAATCTTTATTATCGATATGAGACATGCATCATTTTTATTTTTAGCTTTAGATAATAATCGAAATAAACTCTCGTTATGATATTTATTTATTTGTCTTGATCTATATAATCCATACTTGCTAATATCATTATTTCTAATCTTGATTTAATCTTTTATATTAATAAATTTTATATTAATTTCTTTTCCTTGAATCAATAATAATCTAGAGTTAATTTTGTTGTATTCGTCTACTGCAATATGTATTCAATTTTCCATTATAAAATTATATTCTGATATCTACTTAAATAAAAAAATCTCCACTACATAGTAAGGATGAAATTATTTCATTTCCTCAATATTTATATCTGTAAATCTATCATCTCGTGGATCTTTATTTACTATATTTTTTGATCTAAAAATTCTTTTTTTATGTTTATCTCTTCAGTATATATATTATTACTAGCATTTTCTGTTCGATTCTGATTTATTAATTTATAATTTTTATTTTGTAGAAAACTATTTCTTATCTGCTTCTCTTATTATCATTTTATTTTGTTTCTTAGTGTCTTGCATAACAATCTCTTCACATGTGTCGTATTCTTTTACAATAACTGTAAACTATTAGTATGTTGTGTGTTTTCCTTTTTTTTTGTAAATAGTTTATTTTACACAGGTAATCTGTTCTATATAAAGCATCTAAACATGTCTAAATGTATAACAATCTTGCAATCTCAATAATTTCTAGTAATGTGATAATTTATCATATATATCATTTATATATATAATTTATATAATATTTCTAGTAATGTGTTACATTATATCTTTCACATAGTAAGTTTTCATAATCATTTGCAGAATACGATGTAAATTTACTAGTTATTGAAATTACAAAAATTTCGTGACATAATATTCTGATTAATATTCAAACTTAATTGTTCTTGAAATCATTTTATTATATGTATTATTATTACATATTATTATTATATATTCTAGATTTGATTATTGTTTCTAATATTAATTTTTATCTTTTAATCCTACGCTAAAAAAATTTAAAATTTATTTATCGACGAAAATTAATTTTTGTTTAATTTGTGTTTCCAAATATCATTACTAATTGTATCTTTAATTCTATCTTTATTTTTTTAACCTTATTGAATAATTTTTTAATCTTAATCGAATATTTTCCCTTTTTATGTCGGCAAGAATTAAATTTTATTTGTCACTCAGTAACTACTTTGTATGAAATAAAAATGAAAAATTTTATGAAAAATGAAAGTTGATTTTAACATATAAAAATTTTCTATAACTTTTTATTGTCGCTTTCAATTTTTTTTTTTTAATAACACATTATAAATACGGTTGTTCCGTCGATACTAATTTAATAAACTAACATTAATTCATGATCATAAAAATTATTTCATTAATGATTTTCTTTCGAATTTATCAACTAACAATAGTAGAATTATTAACGAAATCAATGAATATTCTTTTTATATTTTTACATTATGGTAGTATTAATTTATTATGGTTTTTCTTTATGCGGTATTATAATCAGAAAAAACTTAATTATCTGATATTTCGTAAGATTAAAATTTAGATAATTATTAAAAATAAATTCCAAAAAAATTAATTTATATTTAAATAAAAAATAATGATCTTTATCTTTTTTCAATGTGGAAAATTTTGATTTGAAAAACAATTAGATTTTTATATTATTCAACAATACAATTAAACAATTAGATTTTATATATATCTTTTTATTTTTTATCTTTTCTTATCTTTTCTCATTACTTATAATAACAGTATCGTTAAAGCCATATATATCGTTATATATATTTTTAAAAATTAAATTCCTTCACATAGTCTATGGTTTTAATAGGCTATAATCAGTTCATTCTTTCTTCATTGTTATTGATTGTTAATTTTAATATTCATCAGAAATCAAGATTGAGTAATATTTGGTGAAATATCTTAAAAGTTTATAATTTATATATTTTAAATATTTTAAATTAATAATTATTTAATAATTATTTATTTAATATTATGAAATAAATATTTTAAATATTTATATTTTATATATTTTAAATATTTTAAATATTTATTTAATAATATTTAATAATTATTTATTTAATATTATATATTCTGTTCGATTTAAATAATAATAAATAGTATTTAAAATAGGATGTAAAATTTCGGGAAATAAAATATTTTTATTTTAATAATTTAAAATATAAAATAAAATATTTTAATCTTGCTTAAAGAATTGGATCATCTCACAAATAATGTGGTTTTTTTATACATTTTTTTTAAAGAATTTAAATTTATCTAAGAATTTTTATCATATTATATTTTTATTATATCATAAAAGAATCGAAATGCAAGAAGTTGAGATGGAAATAAATTCTAAATAATAAAAAATAGTTTTGTACATAGAAAAATCATCTGGCAAGTTGTATATGTATGATTTTTGATACATAATATATAAAAAAATTAAAAACTTATTTATATCTTTAAATACATTGAGTACGAAACATTATTTTCAACAATATTATTTAACAAATAATAAATAATAAATAAATGAAATATATTAAAATAAAATTTCAAAATAAAATTTAAATATTTTCAATATTTTTTAAATAAAATATTATTTCCAAAGATTATTTTAAAAAACTTATTGTATCAAATAAAATATTATTTTAAAATTACACATATAAAATGAATAAGATTATTTATTATTTATTATTTAAAATTTTATCAATAATAGTTTAATAATATATATTATAATAGTTTTGTTTGTACCAAAATAATAATAGTAATATTGAACTCTGAAAAATGTATTCAAATCTTAATTATTATTAAATTTATTTATATTTATTTTAATTCGTTACAATTTTAATTATAAATTAACATTAATTTTTTAAAATCTTTTTCTTTTGATGTTTATATTATTTCTAAATATATTAATAATTTTATGGTTGTATGATACATTTACTTCTTATAAATATATTTCGTAAATTTATTACAAATAAGAGATATCTTATACGAATTTTTATTCGGATAATTTGTATAATATGAATATAACTATTTATCAATATATGTATATAATAATTTTATATTATTCTTTAGAAAAATTAGCTTCTAAATGCATTATAAATGTCCATAATTATAAATTTTTTTTATATTTAATGATACGTTTGTTGATATTGTAATTTTCTTAAAAATTTTGAATATATTTTTATCTCATTATTTTTTATCTCATTATTTTGCAATTTCATTGACAATTTGCAAAAATCAATTTCTTCATTTTTGCAATATTTTGTATATTTTTTGTATTTTTTCTTCGTTTACAAGATTCTTCGATAGCTCTCCTAATCATGCAATTATTTTTATTTCAAATATTTTTAATAATAAAATATTATTTTTTTTATTGAAAACATATTCTTTTTTTTATATGTTACACTTACGCTTTATTTTTAATTTTATATATAATTTTTATGAAAACTTATATTTAATGTTTTTGATTTGATCTTTCGAGTATTGCTCATGATTCAAAATCATGAAGTTATTTTTGATAAAATCCATTTTTCATTTATATTAAAATTTTCTTTTTTTTGCATTATATTAAATTTCTCTTTCCAATTATTTTAAAATGATTCTAAAAATAAAATATTTAAAAATTAATTCTAAATAAAATATTATTGTTTCAAAATAGAAATGAATGGATGTTATGTCTACAACAGTCGAAGTATGTAAGTAATTATAAAAAATTTATTAAAATTTTAAAGTATGTATTAATTATAAAAAAGTATGTATTAATTATAAAAAAAATAATAAAAAAATAATAAATAAGTAGAGAACTTTTTTTGGAAGATTCTTTATTTGCGAAATCATCTAAGAAACAACGTTAAAAAAAGCAATTAGAAATTTAACTCGTGACAATTTTTCAAGAGAAAGAACAATTTCTTCTAAAAACACATTTGTATTTATAAAGGAAATTTAGAATAAAACAGAGAATCCCTTGTCAAGGAATTCAATGAACTAAACTTTTTCTAAATTTCATAAATTATATTTAACGACAACAAATTATGGGATTCTACAAAAAGATGATATACCAGAATTCAAATCATTATTTCCAAACAGAAGAATAGCTATTGTGCGTTTTCAAACTATCAAAAAAAGCTGGACTATTACTTTTCATAGTTATGATGTTACTGATCCAAGATTAGGTTCATTAAAAAACTATTGATAACAAGTGGGGAAATTATTTTCAGAAAATCATTTAGAATTTTACTTTTTAATTTTAATTTAAAAAACAAAAATGATAATAAAAGATAAAAATTTTTATATTAAATATACAATGTTATTAACTATAGTTAACTTACACAATGTTATCATCCACACTATTTATAATGAAATGTTATATTTATAGAGCAATATATCTAAAAATATCAATAATTTAAAAAAAAATATATTGAGAATTAAAATTAAAATTTCGATTATTAGTACATGTAAGAATACATTTATTTGAAAACATTTATTATATTTATTTTACAAATTGCCTATTTAATAAAATTAACAATTAAAAAATTATCCGAACATGAAAAAGATATTATAAAAGAAACAAAATTATTAATCCAAGCAAAATTTAAAAATAAAATGGAATTAATTTATATAACAAAACCAAATTTTGTAACTCTAATGACAACAATACAAATTAAAGATTTTTTATGAATAAATATAAATTTATCAATATGAAACAATATGATAAATAAAGAACTAATAAAATTATTAATAATTATTTTTCATATTATATATATTTTCAATATTTTACATAAATTTACTTCAATTTATTTCAATTCAATTTTTAATATAGAATCTTTAATATATATAAGATCATTATAAATAATATTTTTTCAGAAATAAACATATTTATCGCATAATTTATTAAATTAATTAAAATTAAATTAAATCTTTTTTTTATTAAAATTAAAAACTTTAAATTATTTCAATGAATGAAAATTAGAATTAGAAGTGCATATTTTAATCTTAACTTTTTTCATTTATCCCAATACGATTTTCAATTGTCAAAATATCGTATTAAATAATAAAGAAAAAAATAATTTTTAATCAGTTATTATCTTTATGTTCTTGTTATTTATTTAAATCTCTCGTTCGCATCTTATCTTATTAATCTATCCAGACAAGAGATAGATGCGAAAAAACGTAATATACATTTCCAAAAAAAAAAATATTGATTATTGAATCATGAGTTATGGTATAATTTCTGCATTGTCTTAAATATGAATATTTTAATTTTTTATAATTAAGATATCGAATAAAATAAAATAAAAATTTCAACGAAATGATTTTCTCATTTCTTAAATAAATTTTGATAAAATTTTTAGGTTTTTCTCATATTTTTTTATATAAAAAGTCGATTCATTTTGCATAAATATAATAATAAATTTGTTGTTGTGATAAAAAATATATAGAGATATAATTTATCATATGTTTAATATATACAGGTTGTTCATTCAAATCTATAAGTAAATCATTTTATGGTATAAACATATTATTTAAATCCATTGCTGAAATGTTGTATGATTCTCAATCTGTCTGCTTAAGGAATAAATCAAAATACACTCCTATAAGATTTCAGATTAGAAAGTTTTAATGTATTTTTCTAAATATAAACTTGCTTATTTTCAAGAAAATTCACTAATAGATATTTGAATCAATTTGAAATTAACCAATTTGAAATTAAGACCAATTGAAACATTAATTCAAAAATTTTTGTCTCTATTTCATTTAAATTCAATGTTTTTTATTCCGATATGAAATTACTAAACAGAAAAAAATAATAGTCAAAAATAAAATTCAATATCTATATTTTAGTCATATTATACTAATGCTATTATAAATCTTATATTCACTAAAAAAATCATATAAGCATTGCACTTTTTTTTTACGTTATTTGGAGAAATTCTTCGTATGAAAATCTATTATTATCGGTCGCTAACTTCCATGAAACCTAAACAAAAAATGATGTTATCTGAGAAATTTTTATTGCCGTTTTTGAGAAGAGTTTTTGTAAAAACATAAAAAATATTTTATTTCTACGAAATTAAAAAATACTAACATTTTTTTCAATTTTTTCAATTTTGAAAAAGCTTTTTTTTTTGAATATACAAATACTTTTGTCCATGATATTGACTTTAATAAAAATATAATAATAAATGGGAATAAATAAAAATTGTTTATATAAAACTCCTTATGTATTATATAAATTTTATATTTATTATATTATATATTATATAATTTTTATATTTATAAAATATATCAAATAAAATAATCATAAATAAAATATTATTACAAATTTCATAATGATTTTCGTGTCACATATTCATATTTCTAATTTTTTCTGTGTCTAAAAAAGTTGGATAGCGATGAACTAAATTCTATAATAATATTCTATGATGATTCAACCTTTGATGATGCAACATAGATTTGTCACTTGCTAAATTTATAATCTTAATAAATTCTAGATGTTTTATTGATTTGGAAGAATGAATTAATATTGCTTCTGTAAATTCCAAATCTGAGCCAATATAAAATATTACAGCAATGGATGATTGTACAATACCTAGAAGCAATTCTAGAATTGTATGACTCTTTTCACGTTAATTTACACGAACACAACATCCGTGTTTTTTTTCTTTTAAATTTATCATGTTTTTTTTTAGAACGGGTTTTAAATCTTGAAATTTTATTGTACTACTTAATATGAAAATAAATGAAAAAGAAAAATAATATAAAAAACAAGAAATGATCTAAAAAAAATACCTGCATCTTTGTATTAAATATTTTAAAATTTCAGATGACTCGTTATAAATATAATAAATAGAAAAAACTAAAAATGAATAAAAAAAAAAAAACAAGAGCACGAGTTAAAATCATGAAAATCACAAATTAAATTCTTTTGATATATTTCATTATTAATAATAATAATTTTAATAATTAATAATATAAGATATATGATTTATTATATGCATAATAAAGATGATATGATAAAAGAATTGTTGATAAAAATCAATTAATAATTAAAGTAAAATATGAATTAATTAAAAATATGAATTAATAAATATAAAATATATATAATTTTGTTATACATTTATTAGTATTAATATTACAATATATATATATACAATATATAATATTACTATAAATATTATATATCATTTTTTTCAGCAAACAGTGAACTCTTGAAACAAATTATGCTTCATTCAAAGCAATATCTTCATTCACAGAAAGTCAAAGAGAATCCTGACATAAAAGATCAAGTGTCAAGACATGACTTATTCGATAAAAGAATGTTACAAGCGCGAAATGTAATCCAATCCGCGAAATATTTTAAATATAAATGGATGTTGGAGATATAGTATGATATTTGATGAAGTGCATTATTTTTTCGATATCACATTGAACTCAACTTTAAATTAATATATTCTATTTTTCTACGATAAGAAGTTATTTAATGAAACTTTATATATTTATTTTAAATGATTACTCATTTAATATAAAAAAATTCATATTTTATAAAAAAAGATACGAATGTTCTTGCATTATTTGAATAATGAACGCAAAAAATAATATTTTTATTTCAAGTATATATATATATATATATATATATATATATATATATACTTGAATAACTATAAATAAACTATATATATATATATATATATATTTTATTTATAGTTTGCAATGAATTATATTCCATTGATCAAACGAATTAAACACATCATAATAATAATAAAAAAGGAGGTTTTATCATCTACTCATTATACATTTTGAATGTCATCTATATGTTTATAGAAATAATAAATAAATGATTAATTCGAATGATCTAAGAATGAAATAATATTAAATTTTACTCAAATCCAGTACTTGATAAATATTTTTAATTTCTTAAGAATTAATGATTAGATTTTTAATGAATTCATGATGAGATAAATAAGATTTCTTATACGTACTGAGATCAGTATCGTTATTGTAATCGGTTTCGATTATATAGCGATAATATACTATAATATACTAGATAATATACTATCTATTTAGATATAACAATTATATAACGAAGATAGTATATCTAAACAGATAGTATATTCAAAGTATTAGAAATGCTTATGTAGTAGAAATTTATTGAATTATTTATTGAATTATAGAAAATTATTATTAATTATTATTTAAATTATTTATATATATTATAATGATTAATATCTTAGAAATCAATAAATTCCCGAAACTAAAAATTTGAAATGAAACATTGTATAGTAATCAATGCCACATGAAACTACAATCATATTTTATTCAAATAATTGTATTTATTCAAATTTTTTATTACAATTAAAAACTAATTTATCTTTGAACTAAGCCAATGAGTAAATAAATAACATTGATTCCATTAAGATTTCTTTCTATTCTAATATTTTATACTACATATTTATTTTATACATATATTCTATACATGTATGTATATGCTACTATATATCATACTATATGTATATCTATATTATATTATTACTAAATTAAAATATAATGTTAAATTCTGAAAATCTAAAAGCTCATCTAATAATAATAATAAAAAAGTGAAAAAATATTTGTAGTTTAAACTATCAATAATAATTGAACGAGTAATTATTGGTATTTACGCTAATTATAATTATTGGTAGTAATAGTATAATATACAACACATTTCGTATATTATATATTATTATTTTATATTAGGAATAAAATATATTTATGAATCAAATAAATAATTTTTATTTTAATTTTATAATTTTTATAGTAAGTTTTAAAATTATAAATATAAATATACATATTTATAAATATACATTAAAATATAAATATATATATATATATATATATATATATATATATATATATTTAATTTACTATATTTTTATTTACAAATACTAATATGTTTACATTTTCTGATCTAAATTTATCCTTATTTTCTTTCTTTCTTTTTCTATCTTTATTTTTTTCTTTTTTGACTTTTCAAAAACTTACATTTTCTGCTTACATTCAATACTTTCATATTAGATGGATAATATTGTTACATCAAAATCCATATGTAATTAACGTTATAATTATTGTTAATATAGTTGATATTATTGTTATTATTAAATATTTATTTAATTGTGGATAAAATTATTTATTTGGATAGATATATTTTTTTTTTATCATTACAGTCTTATTATTTTTTATGATCATCAGAATCTGTAGTCTTTTCCGATTAGAATGATTTCTTGAGTACAACATTTAACGTTTTATTAAATGAATTTTATAATACCTATGATTTAAGAAGTATTCATTATAAATACCTACTTTTAAATATATTTGAACTTCTGGATTTTGTTAATAGAGAGTATTGATCAGAGTTATTTAATATGTATATATATATGATAGATATAATTTATATATATATATTATTATTCTATAATAAGATATAATTTAATGTTATGAAATATATTGATTTGTTTGGTTTTTTGTTTATATTTCTCATTTCTGATATTCTCATATTCATCATTATAGAGATTTCATTATTTTGTTTACATTGCGTTTTTTGAATTTTTGTATTTAATTCATAATACAAAATATGTCAAAGTATAAATATAAATATTTGCAAATACAAAATAAACAAAAAATAGTTTTTCATAAAAATTATAAGAAATCCTTTTGTCTCTATTTCACATTAATTAATAATCACATAATTAATTGTTATTAAATATTTTATCATTAAATATTTGTACCACATTAAAAAAATTTAAAACTTAAAAATGATAAATAGCGCAAAATTTTATAATGAATCTTAAAAATATGTATATATATATTTATAGATATAGCTTTAGATAATTGCCTTGATACAAAGAAAATTATCTACATAAGCAAAGTAAAAATGAAAGTTCTACTTTTAAAACAATATATAAATTTTTAATATAAAATATTTAATCATTTTTTAACAGTAATTTAATTATTGTAAAGTCTGAAATATATATTTTATTTTACTTATTTTTATTATTTATTAATTTTTATTTTATTATCTGTTGATTTTTTTTCTTATAATTTTAAATAATACTCTTTATATATATTTTGAAAATTATAATTTCAAATAAATTAAATTTTAATTGAGATATTGATAATATTCAATTCATAATTGTTTAATTGTAACTTTCTTTAATTTAAAAAAAAATAAGAATAACACACAAATTAATAATTATTTATAAAAGAATATTTTTCACCGATTTCAATGTATTTCAATATATTAAATATATTCTTAAAATATTGTTTATATATTCTGAACAATTTTTTTATACATGTTATTGTTGTTCAATTTTAATTTTCAAGATATTTGCAAAAAATTTATTTTTTAATAAATTCATCATAATATAAATAAAATAAATTCTGATATAAATAATCAGTAACATTTCTATGTAACATCAAGAAAAAAATTAATAAATTATAGATTTTATTGGTTTATAATAATCCAAATATATTTTTATACAATATATTATCAAATTGGTTTATAACGAATTTGCAAATAATATATATATATATCCTACCCATATAGGATATATATATATATCCTAAATAATAAATAAAAAATAAAAATTAATGGATTAAATTAATTTAGAATTAAATTAATAACCTAAATTAGGTTAGGTTAGGTTTTCATTATTTTATTTCCTAATGAATAATAATGCATTCTTATAACTCAATCAATAAAAGAAAAAAATTAATATTATAAATTAGAGCAGATTTTATTGGTTTATTACAATTCATTGTAACATGAATTACTTTTCATTTGATTAAAAATAATATAACTTATTGTATTTATTTAGAAATTTATATAATTTCATGATGATTATTTTTTTAACGATCTTATTATTTTCGCAATATGCATTAGATTTATTATTTGCAAATTTATATACTGACAAAATTTCATTTGAAAGAAATATGTATCAAGTATTCAAATATATAACATATCTATTGCAAGAAATGGAATACTGATAATTGATATATATTATCAATTATAAATTTGAATTTAGCAAAAATTTTTGTAAATATTTCAAATACACCGAAAGTGGTATAAGAAAATTATGTATATATAGAAAAAAATTATTTTCCCTGTATCATATCCTTGATAATATAAAATATCATCGAAATTAGTGAAGTGTATTATTTTATAAATAATTATCCACAAATCTAGGAAAAAATTATTTATTCATAATTATTAATTGTAAAATAAAATAGATTTTACAAGTTTAGTCTTTATTCTAATATATCTATTTATTCTAATATTTTTATTTTAATATAATAATCTATTAATAAATTATTTCTTTTGTTATACATTATAGAATAATATATTTGCATCATTATTATAATAATTATTTAAAAATTATTCATAGATAAATATGAAATTATTATAAATAAAATATAATTAATTAATTATTGTATTAATTATTTGTATATTTGATTAACCATTATAAATTATTATTTGCTCATATGATGTTATCTTAGTTTTAATTTAATTCAGATTTATCAACCATATCAAGTATACATAATTTAAGATTTAAACCAAGATTGTGCATTTAATAGTTCGCGAATCAATTATGATTTGTGTCTCTATTCATTTTTTTAGAAAAATCGTAAAAGAATGAAATTCTTTCTATTAAAGAATTTCTTCTTTGAGTATTCGAGTCGTATTGTCAATACATTAATCATTATTAATTTAATACATATATATATTGCAATAGAAATAGAAGTGTAAGTAGATGTATATATATGTAGTGGTAACTAGTTTATTGGAAAAATCAAGTAAGAAAATCATATAAAGAAGAATCATAAGATTCCTTGAAGACAAAGAATTTTATACTAAACTTTGATACCAAATTTATATTAAAAATAGAATGAATCTTAGTATATAATTTAATGCCCTTATGATGTTATTAAATACATATTAAATACAAAACAAATTTTGATAATTTAAATAATTAATAGTGATATTTATATATATTTATAAATTAATTAAAAAATATTTTTGAAATAAATAAAATATATAAAATATATAAAATATATAAATTTATTAATAATTTATTTATTAACAATTATTTATTTTATTTATTAAAATATACATGTATAACAATTAGACTTAATTTAAGATTAAAATTTTTACTTTGATTACAACTATTTTTATTTTAATTTTTCAATTAGTTTTTGAATTTTATGTGTTATTCTTATTTTTCATTTTCTTTTAAATATAGAGAATTATATATTTGTTGTCCAAATTTCCTGTTTCATATTTTTTTCTTATTATGAGCCAATAAACTAAATTAACACAAGAAAAAAATAAAATACATTATTAATGAAATACAGTAATAATGATTTTAATTATATAATAATGATATTAATTATAACAAAAAAGAAATAATAATTTTTGCTTACATAAATATGGAAGATGAAATCATTATAATCATTATATAAAACAAGCAATTAGAAACACTCAATAATAAATTTATTCTATATAATAAATATATAAATAATACAATAATACAATAACACTATATAAATATATGTTACATATATTTATATTATATATGTAACATAATAAAAATGTATGTAACATATTTATAAATAAATATACTTATATTTTAATTCAGCAATAGCATTGTATTTCATATATTTATATTATATTATTGTCTCTAACAGAATATCTACATAAATATATGGAATCAAAATATTTATACTTTGATTCCATAAATAAAAGTATAAATATAAAAGTATAAATATTTTGAAATAAATAAAAAATTAATAAATTTAATATTATAATATAATAATATTATATTATATTATTGTATAATAATATCATTAATGAAAAGCAATAACAATAGTTATACTTATTTAAAAATAGTATATATAAAATATATATATATAAAATAGAATAATTTTAATAATAGATCTTTTTTTTGTGTATCTTAACAGCAATATTAGTATTTCCATATAATGATAAGCCATCGTTGTCAATGTCTTCCAATATATTTTCTGAAACTATTTATAGAAACTGAAAATATTTACTATGAGTAAATAACTTTTATGTAGAAAAATATAAGAAATATCGCAATACAATACAATGCAACATTTTGAAATCCAAAAGCTATTTTTAGAAAGTTCTTTTATTTTGAATTTAAAATATTCTTTATAAATCTTCTTTTAGAATTTTAACGATTATAAAGATCATTTCACAAAAATCAGCAATTATCGCATTATCTATACCTACCTAATTATATATTATTATCTTGACTTTTATGATGAAGAGATATAATATCGTATCGGTTTTTAGATACATTCATAACTCTACTATTACTATTATATCTATTGAAATTTATCTCCAATTATTAATATTAGAAAACATGTGATTTTCTTGCTAGCAATAGATGAAGCTGGATTTCAATAAATAATTTGGAAGTTAAATTAAAAATAAAATGTTTTAATGAATATTAACACAAAATTATATTTACGTATATGCACATATATGAATTAGTTTAGTATGCACATAATTTCGTCAATCTCTCTTTATTTATGAGATTGAGGTTTGTAAAAGAAAAAAAAGATAGTAGATAAAAAAAAAAATTCATTTCTTACTTTATGAATTTAAATTTGGAAATTTGCAAAAGCTGCAAAATAATTTAAATGAATCGCAGAAAACGAATCATGTTCAGAATCATGTTTTATTATCAAAAATGATAAATTGCAAAATTATTTATAGCTTCTTAAAAACTTCACTCATTTGATTTTCGTAAAATACTAGAAAAATGGATTCAACAAAAAAGAATAAATATGCAATTTATTCTCATGGTTTTCGTTATGATTTCTTAACCTATAATAAAAATGAGTATTTTATGAAAACATAATGATCTGGCCAATGATATGAGAAGAATTTAGAACAGGAATAATTTCGAAATCGAACCTTCATTAAGAAAATCTTGATTACAATTTGGTGCATAAAGATTTTCTTCCATGGTTATTATATAAAATATATATATTACATAATTATATATATATAATTATCATAGACATTTAATATAAAAAAATTAATAAAATTCATTCCAATTTTAAAAAAATTCGATCAGCACTTATACAGGAATATTATATATAAACAGGAAAGTATTTCTTGTACATGATTGTATTGTATTTCTTTTACATGAATTTCTTTTAAATGATTTCATGTTGTTTCTGCGATTTTTTTTATTTGAATTCTTTTTAAATAAAAATTTTAACAATAATAATGATATGAAATAATTCATTCTTTGCAAGTTAATTTCCAGATTTTTACAAAAAAGGAATACATAAACTAGAATGCTAAAAAATAATTATAAAAATAAATAGTTTAAAATGGTTTAAATAATAATTATTTTATCAATTAAAATTATTTTTCAAAAAAGTTCTGAATATTTGAATTTTGATTTAAAAATCTGTACAAATTTTTTTTGGTATCTAATATTAGAGAATTGCTGATCTGTTTACAATATTTCTAAAATTGTAGCATTATTTGTAAGGAAAAAAAATCTAAAGGATCAAAATGTTTAATATCATTGATTATATGCAAAAGATCATACAAATAAATTCTATACAAGCTTTTATAGCAAAAAATTTCTAATACTTTTACAAAGTTTAAATATTTAATAGATGAAGATAGAAATTAGCATTTATAATAGCATTTGTAAAAAAATTAGTTGTATGTTTATGAAGAAAGAGAAAATATAATGTATCAAATTGCATAATATATTCTGTTGCATTGTAAAAGTATAGATGACTTTTTCAGATGATAGTTTTTTAGAAATAAAAATTGAAGTTATAGTATTTTTACATATCTTATTATACTTTCTAATTACTTTCTAATTAATGAAATGAATTCTATTTACTTGAAAAATTTGATAATTAGAAAATGATATTAAATCTGCAATAAGCAGTGTTAAATATAAATTCATTTATCATGACTTTTTTTGTAATTATTTTTACTATTTGGGTTTTTTATAAATATATATAAAATAACTTGTAAAAGTTATAACTAAGTAAAAAAGCTTGAGTAAAAGATTAAAGATATTTTTTTCAAGAGATATTATATGAAGAAAAAGAAGAAAAAAAGAAAATATTTATTAGATGAAAACATCTTATGATTTAAAAGAATTATTAATGCAATTAAAATATTCTTTAATAAGATTACTTGTTTCAAGACAAGAGAGTTTTGCTAGAATCAA
This sequence comes from Apis laboriosa, assembly GCF_014066325.1. NCBI lineage: Eukaryota > Metazoa > Arthropoda > Insecta > Hymenoptera > Apidae > Apis > Apis laboriosa. The sequence continues at coordinate 2,702,400 of NW_025222552.1, read as the reverse complement.
CGTGGAATTATAAAACATGAAAAACCTAAAGGAAAAAATAAATGTACATTGAGTTTTTTTTATTGTAACATTTTAACATGAAAAAGAATAATTTAATTTAAATATTAATGTTTGCAAAATCATTAGAATTATTAATTCAAAAGAATTAAAAGATTGTATATATAATTAGAAGCTATTATAAAAAGTGATTGAAAACATGAAATATATATTTATATTTACATTATCAACACTTATATTTATAGATTAATTAATTTAAAATTAATTTTTTTCTTAAATTTTAAGATGTATCAAAAAGAAATACAAAGTATCTAAGAATATAAATACCTTTTTTCTTCATTAAATCATCATTCATCAACTGAAGTTTGATAATGCAAATGAAGTATATCAAGATGTAAATTGACAAAAATTCTTTTGCACTTTAATATCTGACTTATATCTTAATCTTTATATAATAATTTTTATTATCTTATTTTAATATCTTATTAAAAAGATAGTATCTTATTTTCTTTTTAACTTTAATAAAATCTTAATTGGATTTATATTAAAAATTCATTTTAATATTTATTTTATTTAGATTACATATTTTTAATATATTGATGGTTTTAATTTAAAATCATATGAAATAATATAAATTTCTTTATATAAAATAATATATAATATATAAGTAATATGTAGTATGAATCATTATTTCATCATCTTTTTCATATGTAATCAAATTAACTATTATATTTGTTAAGGAATGAAGCGGTCAGGTAACCTGGCTTTTATTTTTAACAGTTCGAGTATCTTCAATGGTCTGACGATAATTTATGGGTGGGTTTTAATTTATGGTTTTTCAGATCTTTAATTTAAACAAAGATATCATAGTAAAGCCCATTTTACAAGCCACATTTGCATTTCATGTAATGAATCACTGTGAGAGCGAGCATGAACGTCCTGACCTCCACATGTTATAACACAACCCCGCGAGGGCCCATCCTTTGAGGCCGTCCTCTAGCGCGATTGGTCCCTCCAATTCCTAAGTGCATTTCCTGAAAAGCAAAGATTGGAGGAAAAGCTAAGGATTGGAGGAAAAACCAAGGCTCGCAATAGTCTTGAAATTGAATTGAAATAGAAATAGAAAACTAGACAGATAGAATTCGACAATGATACTGTGTACATCAAAATATAGTTAGAATCATTATAGTTAGCCGCAAAAAGTTAAGTACTACTATTCGTTTACTCAGAGCTCATAATCTAAACAAATATATATCCTACAGTAATAGATAGTCCTTCAAGCAGTAACAACAGTTTAGGCATCCATTTGTGTAATATTCAAAGTCGTTCACCACTTTTGACTTTAACATTTGATTCTTTGAGTCAGATACAGCCGGATACAATTATTTAAAGTGAGCTCGATTTAGTAGTGAACAGTGATGAATAGCAATCAAAAATTCTTGTTATCAAGAAAGAATTCATCTCAGCATTAGAGAACTGCCAGTAACTGGCCTGAAAGAAAGGACAACATCAGAATCATCAGAACGGAAAATTGCATCAAGCTCCCGATCTAACATCATCCAATATTAGACAGTCCCGCAACAGCCAGTATTCTATCTGTTATCAACTTCAGCATCGTCGATCTAAACTTTCATCTAATTCCGATAAACAAATTCTTGTCCTTACGTTAACAGAGATGGAAGCTCAATTAAAGTCATTAATCAATGAGCGTCGTTTGATTAAGGCCTCATTGACAAGATTTAAGAAATTCTTCGAAGAATTCAGAGAATCAGCTACAGAAATTAGAAAGCGATATGAGATGTGTAGTTCTTTATACAACAAATATATCAATATTTAAAAAGGCATAGAAGAAATTGTTAAAGAGACCAAATTAGAACAACACACGCAGCTCATCTTGTTGAGTTCGAAAACGCGTATTTTAATATAATGTCCACAGTAGAAGATTTTATAGAAGACGCACGTGCGCAAAAAAGAGAAAAGAGTATCTTTTTATTAGGATCGGTCATTCCCTTCTCCCATATTCAGCAGCAATCTTCAGCAATTTTGTCCTAAATAAATTTGCCAATTTTTGATACTCTAAGAATTGGGTTTTAGAAATACGTTTGTTTCACTAGTTTAGAATAATAAATCTTTATCGGAGTTGCAAAGATTTCATTATTTGCGGATGTTGTTAAAGGACAACACTGCTCGCACAATCCAGTTCTTAGGCGAAGCAAATTACAAGATGGCTTGGGAGAGTTTACAAACCTGATATGAGAAAATCGCGAATCTGTTTACTATTCGAGTGCACTTCTAGACCTGCCAGCAATCAAAACCAGATTTTCCAATGCTTTAAGACAATTTATTGATGATGCAAAAAATTATTTTCGCACGTTGGAGAAATTAGATAAATACCATGATTTGTGGGATATCATGATTTTGATAATTCTTGCAAGAAAATTAGATTCAATAACATTAGGCGAATGGCGAGAGCGAGCGTTGGTTTTAACGTACAATCCTATGTTTAAAGGTTTTTACGAATTCGTAGAAGCATGGACTATATGCTTGGAGAATAATCAATAGCAACATCTAACAGATAATCAACATCCGACGAATTCTCTAACGTGCTGATCGAAGCGAAGAATAGCGCGCATAGTCAATTGCTCCGAGTGTCCAACTTGTTCGGGCAACATTCTTTGTCACAATGCCAAAGATTTAAAGATTTAAGTGTAGACGAAAAAACGAAAATCATACAGCAAGCGAAACTTTGTTTCAATTTTTTTTTTGTTTACAATCTGGATATCGCCTAAAGTGTGTACGTTTTGAGTTGCAAACATCACACGTTATTACATCGAGATAATATTGAAATAGAAGAACTCAAAGCTTCTTCAACGGAAAGTTTTGAGCCAGAAAAGAATAATTCAACAAAGATAGCCCATTAGCTTCATCCTGCATCACAAATTGTGACTCATTTTTTTTTTCAGTAATATGCCATATTGTCAACCGTTTTTATGAAAAATAGTTAAGGGAAAAAATAGAAATGCCGAATTCTATTAAATTCAGGCTCTTTATGTAATTTTATTACGTAGGAGTTTTGTAAGAGATTGTGTAAACGAACGAAATTCAACATTTCGGATATCGGAGATTTAGTTAATTTGGTATCAGGAGAAACGGTTATTAACATTTTTTTTTATATAACAATTTTAGCATCAGCATCTCTTGTCTGGCCATAAATAAGATCACTATAGATTTGCTAAATCTCTCACTAGCGAAGGAAAATTTAGAAGTCATCACACATTAATTGTGCATTAACCAATCCTTAATTCAATCAGTGTTATAAAATAAATATGCTTAGCGGGATAGACACATTCTGAGCTTTGTTATGTGTAGGCAAAAAACTTGCCTGTTGTGGCAAAAGATTCAACTCGGTTCTCGGAGGCATTTTCATTTGGCATAAACAACAGAATCCAACACATGTCGGGTATCATTTGGCTAGATATAGTGATTTAGACAAACATTGCTAAATTTTGGGAAATAAAGCAGATATTCGCGAAATTTATGCAAGGAAAAAATTATTGAAGTCTATTTTTAGGAAAACACGCAACAGACAACAAATGGGACAAATTATATAGTTAGTATACCGTTTCGAAATAATATATTTCAATTATGTGATTCGCATGAACAGGCGGAAAACTGACTATATTCTTCACTTGAGAGAAAATTATCCAGGCAACCGGAATTGCAAGCGCAATCAGGATTTCATGGCAAAATATGAAAGATTAGGGCACATTAGGATTCAATTAACTACACCTCGGCATGAAGAAGATCATTCATATTATGTGCACCATCACGCCGTCTTCAAGATTAGCAGCATGAGAATTCGATGGATCAGCAAAAACCATATCGGGTCTATTGTTAATTGATATTCAAATAATAGACCATTCAGAACGATTTATTTTCTATTTTACTTCGATTTCGCTAACATAAATATCATGTCAGCGAATATAGAAAAGATGTATCGTCAAATATTGATTAAAATTGAGGATCGCAAATTCCAACGCATTTTATGTAGATCAAATCGAAATGCGCCAATAGCATATATAAATTAAATATAGTCTCTTACAATACCGCATCTGTATCATTTTTAGCTACATGAGTATTACGAGAAATAAGAATCTTTCCAGACATTGGCACATAACCTGCAAATCTTCGATAAGGAAAATCTTGCGAAAATGCATAAAGTGTTTTAAAACAAGACCACGATCTTTATAATATGTAATGGGCCAGCTATCTGTGGCTCGAGTGACACTGGCCTGATCGTTTTCTATTTGCGGTCTTGACTACGCAGATCCGTTTCTAACACGTGAAAAAGCTGGTAGTAAGACTATGAAATCTTATTTATGTATTTTTGTCACAAAAGCCATAAATTTAGAATTAGCCATGAATTTCTCCATTGAGGCTTTTTTGAATTGTTTGCATAGATTCATAGCTCCTAGAGGATTATGTAGGATAATATTCTCAGACAACAGAACAAATTTCATAGACGCGCGAAATTATGAGCTTTAGAAATTAAGCGTGCTCTTGAAGAGCAAGGAACATAATTCAAAAATATCAGATGCATTATGAAGATACAGTATAGAATAGCATCTAACCTTCTGCACACGCCACATTTCGGTGAGTTATGGGAGAGTGCGTTAAAGATTACCAAACATCATTTGCGGCGTGTCATTGGTGAACAAAAATTGACATTCGAAGAGCTATACACTCTACTAACACAAATAGAATCCTGTCTAAACTCCCGATCTATCAGTCCTTTATCATCCGATCCAGACTTCAATCTCCAGATTATTTCCTGATCAACGATGCGTCCGCAATACTAGAAAACGATTTACGAGAAGTCAAAATGAATCGCCTCAGCCAATATCAGCTAATTCAGCAAATGTTTCAGCACTTTTTACAGCGCTGAAAGAAAAAGAATATTTACAGTAGTAAATAACTACTTGGTAATAATACAGAACAATACAAGAAAAAAATTTTTCCTCGCTACAATAGCGCATGGATAGGGTGATGCAGTTTCACCTCGGCATGAAGACAGACGGTATTTCATGCATGGTCATCGTAAAAAACTACTATCATAAAATAGCCAATGGAGATGCTGTACATCCTGCCTATACATGACGATAGCGGATCATCCTCGGATCCAAGCAACGATTAAAGAAAAGTGCATTAGAATAATTTGCCTCATAGATAGGAAGGCATGGGCATTATAGAGACATTTTGCAGAATTAATATATTAGAGTTATTAGCATGTATTACAAAGTTGAAATCGCTAGTGATTTCTGGCTTTTATTTTCAACAGTTCGAATATCTTCAATGGCCTGATAATAATTTATGGGCGGGTATGATTTTCCTAAGTTTTTCAGATTTTTAATTTAAACAAAGATACCACAATAAAGGCCACTTCACGAGCCACATTTGCACGCCATGTGATCACCGTGGGAGCGAACTCGAAAATCCTGACTCTCACACACTGTGGCGCGATCCTGCAAGGCTTATCCTTTGAAACTGCCCTTTAATGCAACCATTAGCCCTTCAATTCTTTCTCAGTGCTTTTTTCCGAAAAAGCAAGGATTGAAGGAAAACCAAGGCTCGCGATAGTCTTAGAGTTGAGTTGAAATAGAAATAGAAAACTAGACAGATAGAATTCGACAATAGTGTACATATGATATAGTGTACATCAAAATACAGTTAGAATCACTATAGTTAGCTACAAAGAGTTAAAGTATCATCATTCGTTCACTCAAAGCTGATAATCTAAACGAATATATAGTAATAAATGGTCTTTCGAGCAGTAGTATCAGTTTAATCACTCCATTTATACAATATTCAAAATCGTTTACCATTTTCGACTTTAATAATATTATATTTAATTGATAATGCTTATGCATTTTTATGCGTATTTTTTTTTTTTTTACAAGAAACATGCAGAAATAAGAATTATAAGTATTTGCAGTAGAAATTACTATAAGAAATCTAAGAAAAAATTAAATATAAACAAAAGATAGAATAGATAAATATAAATAAAAGAAGAATAGATAAAAATTATTAGGTTGATTTAATAAAATTAATAAGAAAAAAATTTCGAATAAGATGAAAATATTTTTATATTTCCGATAATGATTATAAAAATAATTATTAAAAATTAATGTTTTATATTGATTATTAACGAAAAGAATAAGATTAAAAATTTAAATTTCTTATTAATAATTTAGATTATGAAAAATTTAATGTATAAATTATTAATATCTTCAATTTTTTGAAAAAAATATTTTTTTTTTAAAAAAAATTTTTTTTTAATTATACATATTATTTTTATCTTTACGTTATAAAATTCGAAAATAATTTTTATATTATAAAATATTTTTTATTCTTTGTTAGATGCTTAATTATGATACCACAATTAAAGAAATCGGCGAATTCAATCAGATTTCCTCTAATGGCAAGAAAATATGGAAGATATGTCCTAAGAATTGTTTTAAGAACATAAATATTTTTATTTTTATATTTAATAATTTAATATATAATATTTATTTTTTATTGCTAAAGTTAATAAAAAAACTTTGATTTTAATAATATATATTGCTTTTTTCATTTTTTTTGCATTATAATTCTATTATATTTATCTTCTTTTAATATTTACCAAGATCTCTGTGCTCTATTTATTTTTGAATAATTGATTTTACTTTATATAGTGATACTTGATTTAATTAATAATCAAATTTTAGTTTTTAGATAATAAGATAGATTAGTTTTTATAATAAAATATAATTAATTATATTATAAAAAAATCGAGCAAAATAGCTGCGATTATCGTTTTTTATAAAGTCGAAATTGAATATGAATTATTATTTAAATTTAAGAAAAAATAAATACTTATAATAAACAAAATATGAATTATATATTTTATTATTTTTCCCAATTCAATTCAATTCCACTTAATATAAATTAATATTAATAAAATGTAATAATAATATTAATTATAAAAAAGAAAAATAATTTTTCCATATTATAAATATGAAAGATAATCATTATATAAAACAACTTGCAATTAGAAACAAGTTTTAATTATGCTGTAATTTACATTTATTTTATAAATAATTTGTAATTAAATAAATAATATTTATATTATCGTACTTATATTTTTATTTTGTAGGTCTAAGCATTTTCTTATTATATTTCTTAGCATTTTATATTTATGACAGATACTGTCTATAACAGAATATTCATAAATATAATTAAAATAAAAATAAAAATAATTCATAAATATATAAAATTAGTAGATNTATTTATATATATTTCTTCATTTATTTTTAAAATTTATAGTGATATTTGATTTAATAATGAAATAATGTACATAAAATATGTAATGATTTTTCATTTAATTATTGATTCAATGGTTATTAGTCTTATGTTTTTTATTACAAGTTTCGTTTTTATTACATTATTATTTTACATTATTATTATTTTAATTTATTTTAATTAATTTATTTTGATATTTTATTATTTATTATTTATATATAAAAAATTTTTAATGTTTTTTATGAAATTTATTAGTTTCCATATTTATTTTTTTGAGATTAATTTCCATTAATTATTTCATTTGCTTCTTGTGAATTTGACTTGATTTTAATACACAATAAAATTGTTTAATAAATATTGTTTACTTTTCAATGTATAACTATTGTACATTTAATTATTATAAAAATTACTAATATATTAGAATTTATTTTATAATTATATATAATATATTAAAATATATTTTTATATTTAATTTCTTATATATCTACTATTTTCTTTATAGTTTTTTAAATAATCTTTTTTACCCTATAATTTATTTATATACTAATATTTGTAATCAAACATTTTGTTATTTTTACTTCTTATTTTTCATTTTTTTATACATTTCTTTATAAAAGAAGTTTACTATTTTTGTTATTTTCAATTATAATTTTTTTAATCGAATTAATATATTCTGTACTGTTTTCTCATATTTTACTGATTTTATTGATTGAACTTGTTTTCAAGTTCCTGAGATGATCAAATTTCTCTTTTTACTATTATCTAATAATTTCAGTTTTTCTTAACATTTCTTTAAGAATTTTTATTTTTTCATATATAATAATAATCTTTTCCAATGTTTTAAGATCCTTTTTATTGCTTCAATTCTTCCTGTTTCTATTCATAATATATAACAATAAATACATAATCTGGATAATAATTTAACAATTTATTTAACAATTTTTTTTATTTTATAAAACTTGTTTAAATTTTTTTTATATTTGAATATCTTAAATCTCAAATATTTGTTGTATAGTAAAATATATACTATATACTATATACTATATATTATAGTATATAGTAATATACTATACTATATAGTAAATACTATAGTAATATAGTATATAATAGTATAGTATAGTAGTATAGTAGTATAATATACTGTATAATATTGTTTTTATCAATGAGTTTTCAGCTGATTCCCATTACTAATAGTTTTTTGCAAATATCAAAATTTCGTATTTACATAAATATTAAAATATATGTATAACTGTAATTCGTAAATTTTAAAAATGTAAAGATAGATCAAAGACTTGATATCTAATCTATTATCTTTGTTCTAATATTGTGTTAACATCGTATTTGTGTAATCTATTAAAAATTTCGTAGAAAATATTTTATTCGTTTTAATAATAAATCTCTTTTTATTGAAATAGATAGATAGGGAATGGCCAAATTAATAGGTTGTCGAATTCACTCAAGATAAAAAATATTATATAAATATACAAAATAAACACAAAACTAAAAGTATAAATATATTATGAACTGAAAGTATCATATAAAAGTATCATATAAATATAACTAGATTAAATTATACTGATTGTTTATTTTATTCGTATTATGTTATATCAATGATTTGTTTGCCAATCTATTCTAATCATCTTTTACCGCCTTAAGGTGACAATAATGTTATAACTATGGTTTTGTAATTTTATAAATGAAAAATTATTCTAATAATTTTAAGAGATGTGCGAGAATCCGAAAATATCGACTCAATCAGATCAATTTTTCTTAAAATTGAATTGGATTTTTAAAAATTATTTTAAATTTAAAAAGAATAAAAATATAAAGCAAAAATAATAATCTATATTTAATATATATATTTAATATTATATATATATTAAAGATATTATATAAATATATTGTATATATATTTAATATATTTAATAATATACATTTAATAATAATCTAATAATAATTTAATTATTATAAAACGAACGCTGAAAAAAATGTGTAATTCTATAAAATCATTTATTTACGATACTTCATAAAAGAAAAGTATCTTTAATTAAAATATATAATAAGAATCATCTCTTTGTTTTCCAGTGATTTATATCACTGTCTTCAAAAAAATTTAAATTAAAGATATTAAAATAAAAGCTTTTTGAAAATGAATTCAAATAGATTTGTTTGCAAGATTTCTTTTTTTATGAACTGAATATCAAATAAAATAGTAATTTTTACAATTTAATTATTACAATTTATTTTAAAATTCTATTTGTTTTAGTTTTTTTTTTGTTAAAATTTCCTATAATTTTTTAAATGAATTTAATTTTAGAATATTATTCAAATTCTCGAAATTTTTGAAAATCTTGATAATTTCAAATCTATTTTCGGGATCAATCCTGATCGATCTGATATTATCTCATACTTCTAATAGAGAATTGCTTACTAATCTAATTCTAATTTTCTATTTTTAATTTTCTGTTTAACATTATCTGTAAAACATTATTTAATATCGGATATAGATATTTTTTATCTGAAAATATTAATAATGTTTTGTATCTTTTGTAAATTTTTTTCATTCTTTTATATTCTTACATTCTGAATATTTCTTAAATATTAGTTTCTTCTTCGTTAAATTCTATAAGATTCTTTCACATTTAACAATTTTATTGTTTATACTTTTTTTAAATATTTTTTTTGTTATTTATTGTATTAATGAGTATTTTTTTTTTGATTAATTTTTTTTTATTTATTGATATGCTTAATATATACTGGCTATGTCTTTTGTTCCATCTATTATTAATTTATTTTAATTATTATTTATTAATTAATTTATTAATTATTAATAGAAATATATTTTTCTTCATTTCTTTTTTAATTCTTAACTCTTGATTATTTGATATTTCTTAATATTTGTCATACATATTGTTTCTCCAAATGAATTTATTCACTCTTGTTAATTCCTTGTTATCGATATCCTTGAGTATAATCTTCATTAGATGATCAGAAATTTTGATATGATTGTAATTTTTTGTAATATATCTATATCATATCCCTATTATATTCTTTTATATCAATATATTGTACTTTCAAGTAGAATTTATTATAGAATTATGCAGAAAATTAAATTCAAGAGCATTATTGAAAATATTCCGAATTCGAATAAGTTTAACAAAAAACTATTTTATTTTAAATTTCTTTTGAAATTTTTAGAATTCTATTAGATTAAGTTTTTTAATTGCAAAAAAAATAAGTTTTATGGATAAGAAGATTTTGCGAAAAAATTTTGCATATTATTCTTCGTAGTTCATTATATTACTTGTAATTAATATCTATTATTGTATCTTCGATCATTGCATTTTGATTGCTTATGAATGCTTTATATATTATTTTTCTATTCAGTATAGATTCAAGGGAATATATTTCAAGTTCATCAAAATTAATGAATAAATAACTTTTTAACCAGTTTATTCGTTAATAATTCATTAATATATATTTTTGATATTAACAGTTGTGATGTTGTGATATATTTGTAGAAATAATAAAAAACGACAGTCACATATTGCACGTTGTTACACAACGAATACATGTATATAGAAAATTCAATGTAAAAGATCGTTGATTAAATTATAAAAAACAGAATGATATGCTTGATAACATATATCAAATTGAATAAAATTATTTCATCTATAATGTATAATTACTTTTTTTTGTTCATACATTTCTTTTTGATAATTACATTTTTCCTTTTTTTCCTTCTATTTTTTCTTCTTTTCGTTTTATTAAGTTTTTTCTTTCTTTTCTCTCATAAATGAATTTTTTTTGTGTTATTTATCATCCCTACATGTTTATTTCTTATTTTTTTCAATTATTTTTTCACACTTTTCATTTCTTCGATCATTGCGTCCATTTTATTTATCATTTTGCTTAGCATTGAAATTATATGTTGTTTTGTATCTTTCTTATTATCTTTTCTTGAGATTATTGTTGTTTGTTTTTCATCTTTTATTTTTTTTAAATAATTTTTATATTTTTTTGTGGTTTTTCTCTGGTTTTTTCGCTTTTCATATTATTTTAATTTTATTTATTTATTAGTATTTATTATTAATTTTATTATTTATTATTATATTCTTATACTTTTTTTAAAAAATTAAAATTTATTTTATTAAATTAGTTTTTGTCTAATTTCAATACTTCATGAATTCTTCATGTGAATTTTCTATTTATATATTATTTTTAGTTTTAGTTTTAATAATCTAAATTATTTTTTATCTTTAATTTTTTTTTAATCTTTTTAATTTACATATATGTTTTTTTATGACTAAAGTTCTGACTGATATATTATCGATAATTTAATATATTTAATATATTATAATATTATTAAAATATCGATAATATCGATAATTAATAATTATTGATTGATAATTAATTAAAATATTATTTGATGTCTAAAATATTATTTAGATATTAATATCATGAATAGAAGCGATTTAAATTAACTAAAATATATTTTTAATTTTTAACTATCGAATCTAATCTACTTATTTTTATACCAATTTATATTACAACAACTTATTAATAATATTTTTACATATTTTAATAACTTTTAATAAAACATAACTTTCAATAAAAAAAAATAAAAATTTCAATTATTTCTATCCATTAACGATATCTTAAAGATATTATTGAAAATTATCAATAAGATATCGATAAGTAATAGCCGCAACTCTATGTATAATGCTGTCTATTCAATTTCTACAAAAAAAAAAATAATTACTAAATAGTGATTATATATGTATATGAAAAAGTTTAATTTTATATAAATGTATAAAATATAGATTAAAATATTTATATATTCAATAATAAAGTATATATTCAATAACAAAGTATATATATTAAATAAAAATCTATTTCTCAATGATTATTAAATTATTAAATTATTAAATCTATTCTCAAATTTGATTATTTTTGTATTTATACAATGTAAATGATTATGAAATTGATTGATTGATATGATAATTCTAAGCATAACTTATTATGCTTTTAATTCTTTCTTATTTTATTGTATTTTAGCATATGAATTTTTATTTCTAAAATTATTATTATTATTAATGCAATAAATATGATTTCTTTTTCTTAGTTAAATAAATAATTAAATAATTATGAATATATTTTTATTGTCATTCATTTATAACTCTTAATAAGTATATTTTCTGTTTTTTTTTATTTTATTTATTTTTTCATTTTCATTTTCATCTCTTCATTTCATTTGCTATTCGCCATCAATCTTTTCTATAATCTTTTTTAAATCTGTTTCACCTATTATTATCTTTTGTTATTAAATTTGTTATTAGCATTACTATTAAAAAAAAATATTAGAAGACAAAGATAAGAAATAAAATACGCTAGTCTAATTTAAAATATAAATCTAGGATATTAACTACAGGATATTACAAAAACTAGTAATTTAAGTAACTTTTTTTTTATGAAAATTTTTGGTTTTATCAATAAATGAATTATTATATTATTATTATATTTATATTATAATAATAATTCAAATATTATTATATTATAAAAACATTAGCCAGTTATAGAGCGCGAAGTCTTATTGCGTTGCGATAGATATGCTAGTCAAACAAATAAATCTGTACTTAACCAAACTATTGAAGCAATATGTATATTTGATATTTTTTTTTATAATTTCTTTCTTTTCAAAGTGTACATATAAAAGAATATTTATATATATATTTTTAGTATTATAAACATTAAAAAAAATATAATAATAAAAAATATAATAAATTTTTTTTAATATTATAAATTATTTATATTTCAATGTTTTATTATTTTTTGTTCATATAATTTTTATTTAATAATTGATTTTTATGCAAAAATATATGCAATGCGATACAAATTTTAGATGTCTTATTTATTTTTTTATATAAATTACAATCACTATAGTTATAAATTACTATAATTAATTTAGATTTGATAATGAAATTTCTAACTAATATTTATATTATATGAATATTTTTCTTATTTCTACATGTTTTTTAAAAAAAAATTGATTTGAAGAAATTAGAATTCCTATTCTAATAAAAATGCAAGATATTTGTTAACAGAAAGAAAACTACATATGTTCTTCACAAAAATTTTATTTTTGCACATTTCTCGCGTTTCTTTTACAACTTTTGCAACTTCTTGTTTTTTTAATACAATTTACAAAAGATTTTTTTCTTTCATTTTCATTAGATCATATATCGCTTTAGAAAATTCAAATGTGATTTCTTGCACACAGAAATATCAATGAATGAATGCACCGAAACGAGCCGACTAAAGATGTGATGCTTAATGAAAATGATGCTAGCGAGGTTTATTAAATGATAATAATAAGAATAATAATTTATTATATAAAATTGATGATGGTTATAATGACAATGACAATGACAATGACAATGATGATGATGATGATAATGATGATGATGATAATGATGATGATGATGATGATGATGATAATAATAATTAACAACTACAGAAACGATAATATCAATTAATCGCGCGAAAGAAATCTTTTAGATGTATATAGTACTTTTTATTTTTACTAGTTCCGCCTCTTTGGCTTGTGAATATTTCACTGATATATAATTGACCGTACATATCAATATAATATAAATAAATAAATAATGAGAAGAAGATACTTATTAAGAAGATACTTACTACGACATAAATATTCTTTCAAATAAATTATTATTTCAATTTATATTCATACATAGTTTCGTTTCAAAAGACGATTTTGCGTGTTTGTTTTATATCTGAAGAAAAATTCTCTTTTTGAGAGAAATTGTTTTTTATTCTTATTCTTATTTTGATTCAAAATAATTCCTGATCGCAGATTATAATTTAAACTTGCAAAAAAAATTTGAATATGCTACTAAATGTAGCAATAAATTAATAGAAAAACTTATAGATTTAAAAAATGCTTTCCTCGCATTCATAATTGAAGATTAATGTAATAATAATTTAATAAATCAGAGAAGTGATTGTTTCTCGTTCGTTTCCGAGTAGCAGCGCGCAATACAAATTATTTCTTCGACTAAACGAATTTAAATATTGTAAATCGCGATGTTTGCAAAAATCTTTTATGATATTGTATATAATAAAAAAGATACAATTAAATTTGCAAATAAAATTATTTTAGTTTATATATAATGCAATTTTGTAGCAATTTGTTATTTCAAAATCTCGTCTACTTTTACGAACAAGATTTATAACATAAATGATCTTTATCCAATTTTAATTATGAAATCCATCATTATGTATAAATAATTTGATTATTAAATATAATTTTTTTGTAACATAAGTATAGAAAATATTATGATTATGTAATTAATATTTTATTAAAAAATTTAAATCTTAGATAAAAATTAAATATATTGAAATATTTTGTAATTTTAACGAAAAATAAATAAGAATTATTTTTGTTATAAATTTTTTCAATATTCAATAGGAATGAAATAACAATTTACATACAATATCCACGAACAATAGAAATTATTATGAAAGAATTATTATGAAGATTGTCTAAATACATATTGTATATTCATACTTCATAGAATATTGTAAACTGTGTATGTGTACATGTCGATAAATTTGGACGAGTTTTGAGTTTTTCATTAATTTAATTATAGCAATTTAATATCATAAAAAAATTATAATGTAAAAATTATCATTAATTCTTTGAGAATTTCTTTCTTTCAAACAAATATTATCAAACTCAGTCTTGAAGTGAAATAATAAACTTCTATGTATACAATAACAAATATTTGATTTAATCGAAAATTCAACCTCGCTGTTCGACATTTTCATTTGTTTTACAATTATTTTAACAATCACTGCGTTCAATTAACTTCCAATTACTTTGTTGATCGCAAAGACTCGTTTCAACGATTTCAATGAACGCCTTTAAGACGTGTATTCTGTTAAAATTTCTATTTTTAAAAACAGCGGTACAGAAAATTGACGTTGGTCATGAAAGATATAATTTGATTCATCCATTGAAACATCGAGTCCATGAAAAATTAACTTAAAATCTAGATTTCTTATGAAAAAGAAAAATTTTAATTCTGCTCGTTAATCATTCGCGAAAGATTGCTCTTCAAAATACGTTCCCTCTATTATTTTAAGATAGGAAGTACTCGAGATTGCCATCGATTAAAAACAGAATTCGAAACAATGCCAATGGTAATAGAAATTAAATAAGAAATAATACTTGTATTCGCGTGTATAAATTTCAATAATATGCGCAATTTCGAACCTGCTCAAGTGTCGAGAACTTAACGAAAGCTTTGGGATAGGCTAGTTGTCATTTAGTATATATATTATATATCCTTATATATACAGTTATTCATATTAATATAACATCATTTTATCCTTGAATTTGTCATTTTGTACACGAAAAGATTATTTAATTTTCGAATAGGTATTATGTTGCTCAGAAATCTTAAATAAAAATATTAAATTTTATCAAAATTATTTTCTAATATTTTTTTATATGTGATGAATTTCAAATATTGTTCGCGTTTAATGCAAATTTAATCGGCATAATTTTTCCTTAATATTATAAATTATCAAGTTAAATAATATTTTTGTATATTTTTTAAAGATTTTTTCTTTTTTTCTAGATTTAAAATTAATAGAATTATCTAAGATTTTTAAGCGGTAATATATATTTGTAATTCGTGTAATTTTTAATAATTTTTAATGTATTTATGTATTGTATTTCATGTGTATTTAATAAAACATACGTTATATTTAACATATACTCAATTATATATGTATTATGTATTTTTATTTTAATTTTTGAAACATGGATACTATTTTGTAAAACGAAAATATAGTTTTACAAATTTCAAGGTAAGTACAAAAATTTGTATATTTGTATATTCTAATAAAAACTTATATGTAAATATTCATATATAAAAATTACATAAATTAAAATATACAGATAAATTAAAACATGTAAAATTAAATATACGTGAAATAATACATGGATATATGTGTACTAAAAATTACATTGAATAAAAAGACCTTTCATTATGATATATGAAAATTTGAAACATTTATTGTAGTTTGTATATAAATAATGTCTTTATAATAATGATATTTATTTGTACAATAAATTTTAAATAAATTTTAAAGAAGAGATAGAAATTTACATTGAAAATAAATTATTTTAAAATGTTAAAATAAAATTATCAAACAAAGAAATTATATTTTACATTTTATACAATATACAGTATTTTATATTTTATATATTTTTTACAAATTTTGTATACAAAATATTTCTTTTTCATAAATTGTCCGAATTTAAAGTAATATAAAAATATATTCTATTTAAAATCTATTACAAATATATCTGTATTTGATGAGTAAATCTATATTTGTGAGCAAAACTCATATATTTCTATATCATGTATTTATGAGAGCAAAACTAATCTATTTTATTAATTTTTCTTCACCTTAAGAAAATAACAAAGATTTATTTATTATATATTAAATAAAAAAAATTTAATAATATGAATTTAGAATCTCAAGTATTTATAGATTTTGAATTTTTATAATAAAATTGATGCTAACCTTTATTCATAATTTTTGTATTTAATAGCATTCATCCTTTAGTAGTTATTATATGTTTATATATTTATTTTTTAATTTTATTTTATTTTTTTGTCTCACATTTTATTATTATTGTATTTTATTAGTATATCATTTTATAGATAAATAATCTATTTACATATCCAATTTCAAAGCAAAAAAATTAATAGTTTACATATAAGACTTTTTTTTATAAATAAACAAAATTTTTATTGTAGAGAATTAACTTAAATATATTTATAAATATATTTACTAATCGTCAACTTTTAAATCGAAAAATTAATCAATTTTATATAAAAAAAATATATGATTATTATTCTATTTTATTAGCAAAAGATAAAAAAAAAATTGGAATTATTCTCGTAAATACAGAAATATTTTATGATATATACGTTTACAATAAACTACAATAAATGATTTATATTTTCATATCATAAGAAACACGGAATTTAGATAATTCTTTTGTATTCAATGAAAAAGAAATTCAATGATGTTATATTTGCAGATTTTTATCAATACCGAATCAAATCATTGTACATCAAATGCTCGATTGCTGTTTAATAAAATAAAATAATAAATAAATAAATAAATAAATAAAACGCGCAAAAGAAAATAACGTACGTTCAACGATGATTTCCCTTCTTTTAATCGAATTTGTAATTATTTCGAAGGGAGAAGAAATGAGAAGAATCGAAGATCTTATATCGTTGACACTTAAGCTTCTTCGATATGAACACATATGTATTTTTACAACTGGCAAATAATTTACAAATAATTTAACGAATATAACGTTTATATAACTTTAAACTCCTCTTGTCGTCACATATGTTAGAGAAATTTCGGTATTTCGCGAGTATAATTTTTCCATTTATCTCGCGATAATAAACTTTGAGCGCGATTCTTTTAAATAAATAAATGCAAACCAGTCGAGGATTGATATTATAATTATACAAAGATAACTTTTGATTCAAAATCAAATTCGCTATGTTGATGCATTTTAGATTGGTTGAAATAAATAATATTCAATATTTTTTGAGAATTTCTGAAATAATTGCTTTTTTTTGTAAGAAAATAGACATAATGATATTTGTTATAATATAATGACGAAATTTTGGTTTTTTTTCATTCATTTTTGAAATTATTTATGATTACTTTTAAATTAATTTTTTTAACATTTTATTTTTATTAAGAAAATCTGAAGAAAACAAATATTGAAAATTATAATTTTATTGAATTTTTATTTAATTCTTTAATTAATTTGAATTTTTTATAATTCTTGAAAGTATTTTCTTCTTTTTAATTATATTATTGAAACAATTATTAATCTATGATATGATCAATATACTATGATTGATATTATTTTATTATTTTGTGCAATTTAATAATGCAATGTGCAGATGAGTGGAAGAAAAAAAACTGATACACGATTGAATTGAAAATAAAATATAAACTTATTCCAAAGTAATGAAATTAATTACCAAATAAACAATAGAAATATAGATTGCATGAAATAGAAATTTGAAAATTAAATAGAAAAAATAGAAATTTAATAGAAATTTTTAAAAATAAAAAAATAAAATTTCCAATAAATAAAATATAGTTGAAATTTGATTATTAGACGATCATTATAATAGAATAGATATTAATAATTATAATTTTAACAATAATAATTACGTTGGTTAAATCGTTCCAGAAAATATATTAGAATATTAATTATAATATTGACTATTTTTCAGAATGAAACAAAAGTTTCTATGAATTAATTTTATCTTTTAAAAATTATGCTATCTATTTCTTAATCAAAAAAATTACAAAAATTACTTATAAATGATTGAAATTTAATTGTTATTATTGTGAAGATTATGTTTGATTATCAGATCTTCTTAGTAACAGTCATTATTTTGTTAATTTTATTAATTAATTGAATTGATTTTTGAAATGATTTATAAGCATAAATGATCATAAGAAACATATCAGAAATCTCAATGAATTACCATGTTGCAAATTTTTAAGTTACTTCTTTCAAGACGAAAAGAATGTTGTTCAACAATGTCTTATTTGATGTCGCTACTAATTGACTAGCATCGTTAATCACCTCGATTTAAATTCGTTCGTCTTTTCGCCAACGACTTTTTGGTATAAATTTGCTCCTCTCTTTTTCTTTCTTTCGCTCTTTTTTCTCGTAAAACTTGCGCAAATAATTACTTTTGATGAATCCAATGAAACAATGTCACTGGAGAATGAATCTTGATTGTGTATTATTTTATTTGAAAATTCTCAACGAAATATAATTTGATATGAGAAGAAAATAAATTGTGGAATAAAAATAAAAAAATTGTATGTAAAAAGGACGATTGAAAAAAGAAAAAAAGAAGAGAAAAAGAAGAGAAAAAGAAGACGAGGATTAACGAATATTAAATGGACTCGAGGAGACTGAAATCGCGACTGAAATTATGCGATACATTTTCATCGATGAAAAAATATTAATATAAATATAATTTTATAATCATTATGACAATACTCGCGAGACAAAAAACGAGAATAAGCAAATAAATTACGAGAAAACTTGGAGAATACGTGTCTCCGTTTAACAAAAATTCACGATACAACTTGTAAACCAAAACGCAATCTACAACTATTCGCAATTTAATTACAAATGGATCTTCATAGAATGAACATATCCGTTTTGAGGACAACTCACAAAAATCGAAATGATGAACATTTGTCTCGTCTTTTCGTTTGAACGAAGAATTATTTATGTGAATTTTTTCATGTTCATGCTATTTGATATTTTTTCGAACAAGGTAAAGCTTTTTTTAAATAAAATTTTGCCGTGATTTATTTATTTTAATGTGATGTATTTTTTCAAGATTGTCATACTAAGTTATATTCTTAACGAACACGAAAAAAGTGATCGAAAAAGTCATTTCAAAAGTCGCAAAAATTTCTTCTTCGTCGTTTCGTTTTTTCTCGAGCAAATATTAAGAGATGAATTTATTTGAAAGTAAAAATCTCGAAAAGGATTCGCGAGAATATTGCTCTTATGTGAACTCATGAAGAAGTTTTATGAAGAAAATCATTCTAATTTGTAAAACCGAATTCAAAATACGTTTGTTCTTCTTTTGTTTTTTTTTTTTCAGTTTTAATACGAACAATTACGCAATCTCGCGATTATCAGACTAGACCGCACGGTCGACCGAGATTTTTTTTTTTTTTTTCTTCGGTCCAACACGCTTAATATTATTCTCACTTCATTTTTGCACACGCATATATATACACACTCACACATACAAAATGATACGTGTAGTTCCCGTTATCTCCATATATGTACAGAATTATTTACAATGGTATACAGATTAGAGTGTGGATCGATTGCTCGTTCGGCCACGCGGTAGAGGAGATAAGCATTGATTGCACCTCGCCGGTGATAATAATGAACGATTCACGATCGATCGAAGAAGCATAGCGATCGAGCAGTTTGTATTATTAAAAAAAGCATCTTGTCCAACGAATATAATATTTTTATACATAATGTGATAATTACACAGTATATTATACCCTGAAGATAAACGAAGGCAGCGCGATGGTTTTTAAATGTTTTTTCATAGTTTTAGTTATAATTATTTATGTTTTAATTTTCTTCCTAGATGTCACTTCATTATTCCCTCATTTGTCATTGTATATTTTTACAAATCGTTGATCGTTTTATCAAAAATTTCATCATTAATTTTTATAACAATATTTTTATCTTTTCTGACTGCTATATTTTTCGATTATTCTCTTATCAATGGATGAACACAATAATGTTTTTCGTAGCAGATATCATCATCAACGAATTTATGATTTTTCATGAGCATTTCTCAAACAAATATAACTTGATATAAATATTTGATATAAATAACTTATTATTATTATTATAAGAAAATTATTACCAGAAGATGTTCAATTCTTTAATTTTTCATTTCCTCCATTTTACATGATATTTTGTTTCCGACAATCTTTTCCAATTACGATCGATCCTTCTAATGACAAAAGACTATTTTTCTTTCGTTTTCGAATTATCTCATGATCATGAATGATTGCTTCCGTAAATTCTCTTCTCAATTTTTTTCTATTTTTGTATCTAATATTTTGTTTCTTTGACATCATGAGGGATTTCTGGAACACACATCTTTTGCCTCATCCAACATCTCCGTTGTTTTTCGCCTGTCATTCGTTTAAAAGTGAAATTGAAAAGGACAAAGGAGATTCTTGGTTTAGAATTCTTTGGTTTTTTCGCGCCTTGAAAGAATCGATACGCGAGAAAATAAGCTGAAGAATCGCGTCTCTTATGTTTGCAAATCCACTTCCCCTTCTAAATGGATAGATTTTTAATCTCGTTCTTGTATCTTTCTTTTTCCGCTCTTTTTCATTTTTTTATATTATCCGACGGAATGCGCGTTTCGTGGTTATCGCACTTAAATGATATATAAGTTCCGAAAATGGAACAGAGGTATTTCGAATCTTTGGTTTTTTATTGAGAAAATAAAAAAATGATAGCGTTCGAGGGGAAGGGATCAACGATCGATTAATATTTCACTTTTGTCCTCTTTTTTAATTGATTTGCTTGCTTTCATTTTGAAATTTTTTTTAGAAAATGCGTAAAAATTATATGATACATGGAATTAACGAATAATTTTAATTAATTTTAATTAATTTTTTTTGTCATGTTTTTTTAAACATTTTTTAATTCTTTGGAGTTAATTTTATATGTTTACGAGGGATCATCTGGGATTGCTTTTGCTCTTTTTTTCTGCTCTTTTTCTTCGCTTCTTCTTTGTTTCTTCTCTCATAGTAATTACTATTATTATATTCAAGTTTATTTTTCTATGACTGAGAGAGTATTACGTGTCACGGTTCTTGGAACATTTGTCTTTCTTTTATTCTTTCAGTTTGTACTGATAATTAAATATAATCAAAGTAGCTAAAATATTAATTCCTCGACTTTCTTTGAATTTTAATATTAGTTTTAAAAATTTTATATGTACGCCAGTAATTAGAAAATTATTTTCTCTTTGTTTCTGTATTACTGTATTCCTTACCAAAAACTTTTTCTTTTTAATTTTTGTTGCGTTCTCCATACATTCACTTTATTATACAGTTTATTTGAAAAATCTTTTGACATCATATCTCACTAACATATTCTTTTTCATTTAACATAATCACTTATCCATTTTTTAAACTCTTCTCAAATCTTCTCAAGTATAATAATTGTTCTCTTTCACGTTTCAGACTCACAAAAACAAATTTTTCCGTTTATTTTTAGTTCACTTCGATTCATAAATTATTTCAATTTATCTTACACAACACGACAAAAATGTTTTTCCATCGTCTTTTTTACTTCACCGTACAGAACCGAGATTTTTTTCTTTTCACTCTTCTTTTTTTTTTTCAAGACCTCTTTAATAATTTAAAATTTATTCCTATGAATTTTCGCTGATATTTATTTTGATTATTTCTTCAATTATTCATCTTCTGTCTAGTCCTCTGCGCGTGTTTTCTTTTTTTTTTTTTCTTTAATTTCTTCTTTATTAGAATTCGATATTAATCAGCTTCGCGTTACGAATTTCGCGGTTGTCCATACGCGAAGCTGATCTCGCGTCATGGATAGTCTGGATGCATGAGATTGTACATAATTGCAAAGATTGTGCAGGCTGCGTAGACACCAAGCGCCACCCACCAAAGAAGTTGCTCGTGGAGACGTTGTTCGAAATTTTTCAGCACCAGCAAGCCAATCGTGAGACCTGCTAATGCACCGGTCAGATGTGCCACATATGAAACAGGAGGACCCATTTGCTCAGCCGAATATCTATCATAAATCGCGAATCCCACGTCGGCACTTGCTGAAAATAGAAATCATTTCTTTATTAAATTTGTTTATTAAATGTTATGATATATTATATATTTTTAAGTTATTTTTAAGTTATAATTGACATATATCATTATTTGAATTAACATTTATAATTAAATTATGTGATATGTGAGAAACAGTAACATATATATATAATAAATTGCATAATAAATGAATTAATTTATTTCAATTCTCAATAATTTTTTTTCTTAATTAAATGTGTAACACATTTTTAAGATATGCAATAGGATTGTTAGAGATAAGAAATATTATATCTTATAGTTATATTTTAATAAATTTCTGCGTGAAGAAATGGTTCAACGATACTAGAATTTTTGAATTTTAGATTCAACAGTATGCATAAAAGTTGAGAATTGCTAATCGTTAATATTTCGATTAGCAATACATATATAATTTCTTCGGAATTTTAATATTACGAGTCAATATCCTATCTATCCTAGCGTTGATTATTAACGACGTTGAATATTAAAGAAAGACATTGCTAATATACAAGGAACTTTATATATGTATATATGTATATATTTATTATTTATTTATTATTATTATTTTTTATTATTTATATAATTATATATGTATATAATATATTATATAATATATTATATATATTATATTATATAATATATAATATATATTATATAATATATAATATATAATATATTAAATTATAATAAATATTAGTGTATAATAAATTATACATTAATTTATTTTATAATATATATTAGATATATTAGATAAATAAAAATTCTGTCTATTCTTGCAATATTGTTTTTTAATAATTATAATTAAATAAAAATTATATTGTACTTCAATAATATACAAAAAATGATAACTTATTTTTATTTTATACAAAAAATCGAAATAAAAAAATATAAATACATATCCCATAATAATAATAAGCTTCAAATAACATTATTCTGGGAATAAAATAGGCAAGAAAACAATTAATAAACAATAATAACAATAAAAAACAATAATAAAATTATAATAAAAAATAAAAATAATAAAATTATATATATACTTAAAATTTATAAATTATGTATGGTCAAATAATTTTATAATTTTTATAATTATCAAGAATCATTTATTTGCAAGATATTATTATATTAATTAATTAAAAAAATTTAATAAAAAATAATAGAAAAATGTATAAAATTAAATTAAATGACCAATCGATAATTAAATTTAAAAATTAAAAATAATTTTATTACATAAAATTAATAGAACATTCATATATCTATTTATATTAAATATATTAAATATTAATATGATTTAGAAAATTATTATCAGTTTTATTATTATATAATTATTATTTTTATAAAATCAAAAATAAAAAAATAAAATATATAACTTTTATTATTAAAATATAACTTTATATTAATGGTTGCAAACATATTAACATGCTTTTTTAAAATTAAGAAGTATTTTTAAAATGATAATTAATTGTGAGTTGAAAATATTTAATTATCATAATTAATATTATACATTTGAAATTCTATATATGATGACTTTTCCGTCATCATGATATAAATAATTACTGCTTAACAGTTTATTTATCTTTATTTATCTTATTATTTATCTTATTTTAACGATATGATAGAAAAAAATAGAACTTATATTGCATTTGTTATTTTTTTTTTAAATTCTATTTTATGGCAATAATATGAAAAAGATATAAAGTAATATAAAAGTATCTACACAACTGAATTAAAAAATAAACTTGAATGAAAAGCATATTTTATGTATTTTTTAATCAAAATAATATAATAGAATATTTGTAGTTAATAAGTAAATTTAATAAGTAAATTTTTATATATGTAAAATAATAATATATATATTATTGAATAAAAATTGAATTAAATTAAATATAAAATTATATAAAAATTATAATATATTATAATATAATTATAATGTAATTTTAAAATATTTAATATTTAATTTAACATAGATTTCAAATCTCAAAGAATTATCTCATAACTTTTTATTAATACAATGGTTAATATATAATGAATAATAAATGATCATTTAAATTATGAACAAAATGAAACGAAATAAAAAATAAAAATAAAAATTGTCATAAAAATATATTTTCAAATGATATATAAAATATATTTTAAAGAAAAATATATAAATTATATAATCTCTTAATGTTAGGATATAAATGTATATTAATTTAATTATAAAATCCTTAATTTTTAAACCTTTAAAAATATTATATGTATAATTGTCTTTAATTTTTTAATGAATTTTTTAATGAAAAGTTTAATCGCAAATCAAAAATTTTGATCAGTATTTTTAGCACATTTTTCCAATAAAACTCTTTAAAATCAAATTTTATGTTTGAAAAAAAAAGATTATAAAAATTTGTGAATTTATGGTTTATATTTATGTATATTATTTTTATATTATAATATATTATATTATTTTTATATTATTTATTTTATATATTTTTATTTTATAATTATTAATAAAAATAAAGCAAATAAACAATTTTTATGATTAATATCACTGTAACGATAGTAGAGTACAAAGAATTAAAATCCTAATCTATCTATCTATCTGAATTTCATAAATATAAAATGCTCTCTTAAAAAAGAAAAAATTTAAAAAAATTTATATACTTTTTTACACCTTACCGATTACGAAGATGCCTATTAATCGAACAATGCCGAATTCCATGTTATTATAATTGAGAAGAACGTTTGCTAGATGAGCTGCGAGAAGAGCATAAACACCTCCACTGGCGCCAACAAGGTACACGTCCGTGTCAAATACTGAAGTACCCAAGGAACCTGAACATAATAAAAAAAAATTTGTAATCTTATATTTTTAATTCATATAAATTATAATATAATATTATTTACAATGCTACAATGTTAAGATCAACAATATTAAATTACATATATTTTTACATATATCTTAATTATTATTAAGGATAACAATATTGTAAATTGATCATATTATAAATTGAAAATTTTTATTGTATTCTCACAACTTTTTATTGTTATTTTTTTATAAATTTTGCTCTTTATATATCAATATAATATTTTAATTATTTTTCATTATTATCATCCTAAAATTGAATTCTCTTTCTTTTAATAGATTAATAATATGGTTAATTAGAATAACTTTGATTGTTAAGATTATTGATGTTAGAAAATAACATTTTTTTATTTTATAATATTTTGAAAAGTTTTAGGTATGAAACATTTTAATTAAATTTCTTCTAAATATTATTTTGCGTAACAATGAAGAATCATTTTGTAGAAAATGAAATTTCTTTGCTAAATCAAAATCCCCGAAAATTTTTATGACAATTCTAGAGAACGTAAGGAATGTCATAACTATATAAAATTTTAATTAAATGTAAAAAATAATTCTTGTTCTGTGCGAAACAGCTTGTATATATGATATTTCACAAATCTATTCAATTGTAACAAGCAATATTGTTTAATAAAGAACATGTCATTCACACACATGTGAAATAATGTATGATATATTCATGTAAAAAATTAAAATAAAAGTAGAAAAAGCAATGAAAAATTATTGTAGACTGTGAAATCACAAATATTGTTATCAGAAAATTCACGAATTCAAAAATATAGTATAAGAATATAGTATAAGATAGATAATAGTATAGATAACTGAATATATTTCAAATAAATATATGATAATATATTCATAATATATGATGGTAATGAATATATTTCAAAATAATAATATAATAATATGATTGTATATTCTTTCGTTAAAATTATTCAAACAGAAAAATTTTCGAAATCAGAAAAAAATGATCATAATAATGATTTGAAAATAAACATGTAGATAATACAAAATAATAATAAATTTTAAAAAGTTTATAAATTTATAAAAATAGAAATAATGGTTTTTAGAAATAAGATTGCAAATATTTAATGGAAAATAGAAGACATTGAAAATTAATAAATTTTTAATCAATCTATACTTATAAATATATATTGTTTTGAAAAAATCAACATTAAAATAGTCAGATAATTATAATATTTGGCATTCTAAAATTTTAATTTTTTCGATGGTGTGATTTTACATATTTAATCAGTTTTAAATATATGCATTTTATAAATTCAGTTCTTCAATGAACAAATATGAATTTATATGAAATTTTAAGTAAATATAAATAGTTTTAAGTAATTTTAAGTAAATATAAGTAATATAAGTAATTTTAAGTAATTTTAAGTAAATATTAAAATAAATAAAATTAAAAAAAATATTATTTATAAAATAGAATTCGAAAAAATTTATAATTTAAAATAGATAGTTTTTAATATCAAATTATTTTAAATTAAATTTAAATAAATTAATTTAAGAATTTTTATATATTTTTAAAAATTCTTTTTTATGATTTACAATAATATATATGAAAATAAGAAAAATTTTTATATAATTAATTCTCAGATACTGGGATTTGAAATAATCTTATTTATAATCTATTTTAATTCAATTTGAAAATTCATATGATATTATAATAGTATAGTATGTATAGTATAGTCAATGTATAGACATTGATAATGATATTAATTTGATATTAAAAAATATCTAAATATCCCAAAAAATTTAAAAAAAGTTATTTTAATATTAAAATATGAAAATATGAAAAAGAAGAAAAAATCAAAACGTTATTTAATCAGTTCTTTTGAATACAATACATTTTATCAAAATATTTTTTTATAACATATAATTATACAGAATGTTCATAAAAATATGGAATCCATTCTTTGAAGGATGGATTTTAGATCAAAATAATTAAAAAAGTTCATATATATATATATATATATATATGTTCTTAATTAACGAGTTATAAGGATTTTAATTTATTTGTTATTAGATAGAGCAAGAATGTTCAGTTAAGTGCGCGGCAATATTATATTGCAATGTCTTACATAGCAGAATCTCTCAATGAAAGTAAATACATTGATATTTTTTTATATATAATTGATTATTTCAAATGAATTTCAATATAAGGTAATATAATGTACATAAATATTGTATAATAAAACTATGTGACATTTTTATATCGTTTGAAAAAAATTTTAATATGTTTTTATGCAAATTGAAATCTATATATTTTGTTATTTAACAGAAACTTATCTCATACAAATTGTAGCAAATTCCACAATATTTGGAGTTATACAATGATTACAGATACAATATTTTATTTAAAATCATAGATGAATCATTGTATTTCATTCAACTTGCATATTTATCGAAATCCATAGAAACAAATCAAAACATATTTCTATAATTTTGAATTAGAAAAATTGAATGTGTTTTATATATATGCACAATTTTCTTTTTTTAAATTATTTTCACATGTACAAAAAAGTCTGAAATACTAATGATACTTGAATCAATTTGAATTTCAGATTATTAAATATCCAATCAAATCACTGACAAATCTTTATCTTTATTTCATTTGCACTCAATTCTTTTTATTCTTTAAAGAGAATAGTAGATCTGGATATTAATAATATGAATCACATATCTATATATATTGCAATTGTTTTTTTATGTATAACTAAATATTATAAATTTATTAATTTTTTTTTTATTTCTAATACTACACTTTTATTTCTGATATATGTTACACAAACGTTGTGAACCAAACTGAGAACAAAGCAACATTATCTTAGCAATGGGAAAGATTGTTGATCTAAAGTTTCTTATATTTAATACATACAAATATAATATTTGGAACATATTGGCAATTAGAATATTATTATTTTTTTTTTTCTATCAAGTTCTTTTCTAATGTTCACAATCAGCATTCAATTGTTAATAATGTTATTTCAGTAACACATTGTTGTATTATGGAATTTGATGAAATAATATATATTTGAATATTTATTTAAAATAAAGTTTTAATTAAATAATTTTCACATAAAATTAAATTGCACAATAATAAATAATAATTGAAATAATTTTATTCATAGAAATTAATGTGAATAAAAAAATGAATAAAAAAAAAATATCTAATATGCAATAATAATGTGAAAAAGAAAAGTGCAATGCTTATATGATTTTTTTAATGGATATAAGATTTATTGTGATAATATAACATTAATATATTGAATTTTGATTCATATCGGATCTCATATCGGAATAAAAAACATTGAATTCAAATGAAAGAGATAAAGATTTTTCAACTGAAACTTCAATTGATCTATGAATTTCAAATTGATTCATTAGTGAGTTTCTTATACATGTGAAGATAAGCAAGTTTATGTAAAAAAACATTCAACCTTTCTAATTTGAAATTTTATGGGAGTGTGTTTTGATTTGCTCCTATGGATTTCGATAAATAGATAGATTGAATATCATATAACAATTTAGCTATGAATTTAAATAATATATTTGTACCATAAAATGATGTATCTATGGATTTATATAAATTGGTATATGTGTTAATATTCTGGAATTTACTAAAACTTATTCAAGATAAGTTTTTGTTAAATAAAGAGTTACATAATATATATTATATTGCATTACACTGAAATTCATTTGAAATAATCAATTATATATAAAAAATATATTATTGTATTTACTTTCATTGTAGCTCCGCTACATAAGCGACATTGCAATATGGTACTGTCGTGCACTCAGCTGAGTATTCTCGCTCTTTCGCTATCTCACTCTATCTAATACAAACTTAAAATATTTATAACTATAATTAAACTTTATCGAACATATGTATATATCAATTTTTTTTATCGTTTTGATCTAGAATCCACTAAAATATCACATTTTTATGAATATATTAATATATATATATATATTATATTAACATATTATATAATGAGTTATTTTAAATGATTGCTCTTATTGATTTATTTTATATAGAATTATAAAATTTTTCTTAATATAATTAATTGAATTTAATCATTTTATAGATTTATTTTTTATTTATACTTCTACTATATATTATTTATATCCAATTTTTATTAGTTATTAATAATAATCTAATGATAATTTAAACATTTTCGATAAAACTAGTTTAAAATTTTAATATATTATTGTAATTTTATGTCTTTTTTACAAGAATAGAGCAATAAATGATTCTATTATTAAAGTTTGATAAAAAAAAATTTTTTTCTAGTATCAAAAAAAAAATTTGATTCTGAAAAGTTTTGAAATAAGAATCTTTTTACCATATATATTCTCACCATATAATAATTTCATAAAATTAAGTTATCTTTTCTATAAATTTACATATATCATCATAACATTCGTGATAATCTATTTTATCATATTATGAAATAACTTTCAAATCCAATTATAAAATTATTTACTATATTATTAATTAAAGCAGCACTATTCATGTTTCAGTCAAGACTATATTACATGCAGCGGTAATTAACGAGTGACCTGTATCGTTTTGGAAGTTCCATAGGGTAATGCTACTCACCATCATAAACCTTGTAAACTGCATAGAGTTTCCCTCAGTTAGAAATCGGATATGTGTTTCTGCCGTAGCAAGGAAATGTTAGTTTGAAATCAAACTGGTTACCATCCATATTTAACTAAATTACTTATATTATAATGAATCGGCTAATTTAAAACAAAATTCAAACGAAATTGACAATTTAGGAATTGGTATATATCCATTGAAAAAATTGTGCCATCGGAAATTTTATTTTTAGAAAGCGGAAGCGCTTATATTGAATTATCGAACAATTTCTATCGCTACGTATAATCAATCCCTTATGGAATTGGATGTAAGAACAGAAATTGCAAATTGTTGAAAGAATTTAGTTTTAAAAATATAATTTTACAAGAAGGAGAAAATAATGAAATAACCACTAATGAATTTATCTTTTTTTTTTTTTAAAAAAAAATCGCTTTATTTAACTGTATTTAAGCCGAGATAAAATGATTTTATTTTGGTTCAGTAAATTATTACTTTGAGATGAATTAGCAATTCCAGAATACAGTTTTGTATAAATTACAAATATAATGTAAATTGGATTGAAAATTCTTTTAGATTGAAATTTCTTGAATTATTTTATTACATAACAATACTTAATTTGTTTTTAAATAATATATTATAAGAATGAAAAATTATATGTTATAAGAATGAAAAATTTGTATTGCATAATATAAATTTTTTTTATATTATAAGATAAAACTGAAACATGAAAGAGATATTACATTATTATTTAAACATTTTGATTGATTTGTAATTGATTTGTTGTTGATATATAAATTGTATATGTGCTGATCGATTTTAAAAATTTTGAAATACATATATTATCAAAATCGTCATTTTAAATAATTTTTTTTCTATTACTCGGTTTTAATTTTTGAGATGTTCATTTAAAATACAAAAATTCTTCCATTTTTTTTCTTATAAAAAATCTCGAATTAATCAAAAATGGAAATAAATATAATAAAATAATAATATTATAGTCATTATTACAATAATGTGACATAATAACAGAATGACTGGTTTAATTTTTTTATTATTCCAAATTTGTATTTTAAAAAAGTTAAATGTTCCACATTAATGATCATTAAAAAATACATATATAATAATATTAATTATTAATTATTTATTATTATATTAAAAATACATATATAAAAAACATATAAAAATATTGATTAATTTAATTCTTTATTATAGTATCAAAATTCAGAATAGGTCATTATCATTAATCAACAGATACTTAACACTGCAATTAATAATGATAAAATAGTAAATGCGGTGGTAATAACAATGGTTTTAATATATGATGTATTATCATGTTACATCTGAATATGGATAACTTTATTAAAATTAAGTTGCCGTAAGAATCATCCTAGAGTCAGGTCCAATGAGATAAGATGGTCGGACTTCAGTCTATACATTCGAAATTATATTAACGAAATAACACTTGCCTCTATAAAAACTGTTTATCTTTGTTCATGAAATTTGAATCTCAATAATTATTGCATTAATTTTTTCATACGAAATTCTATTTCATAACATTACTACATCATAACATTAATAAACAATAATTAAAAAATATTATTTGAATTTTTTTATTTTTTATATTCATATTTAATAATTTGAAGATAAAAAACTTTTTTTATATATTACATTATTTCATTTTTTAGTGACTTAAAAATAAAATTTTAATGTTATGCATATTGCTTTGAATTTCGCTGGAATGTCATTTTATTTACGCTAGTAAATAACGATGAAAGAATATTAATTCATATAGATCAAGTGAAAGAAAAATTCTTAATCAGTGCAATTACATATTAATTTTATTTTTCGATTCAAGTTATTATTATTAAAGGATTTTTATAGTTTCGCGTCTTTTTATTTTTTTTGTAATAATATCTTTTGTATCTCTTATCTGGAATATATGCAATAAGTGCAAGTTTTAATTGTAAATAGCAAAAAAAAAATTAAGAATATACTTAAATTCTATGGAAATATTATATATATGTATACGTTATCGAAGATTTTATAATTGATTCTATTCAATAGAAATCGATAAAGTCAGCATTTTGATATATTATATATATATATAGATATATGTATCATTTATATAATTATACATTATTCTAAACGATATATACTAATAAAAGAATTATATGATTATAAATTATATAATAATATTATATAAATATTAGTTAAAAATCAATATTTTTTTTTAAATAATAATTCTAATAATTTATATTTTAAAAAACATTAAGAAAGTTACTTTTGCTTAAAACACGTACATTTCTAAACGAAATAAAGTGTCAATTTTCGTGTTTTATTGATTTAAACAATGACTTGATGTTATTGATTAAAAATATATTCGTTATGTTTATTAAATAGATTCTTTTAATATCAAATTTTAATTGTGTAAGTTAATATTTATTCACTTACCAATACCATTTAATAATTAAATGACATTTCTATTTAGATAATTATATATATATATATATATATATATATATATATATATAAAATATTATATTATATTAATATATATATAATATATATAATATTTAATTATTAATAAAAATTCTTAAAACATAATAAGTTTATTCGTTTATTAAGTATATTTATTCTTTTAAAATAACTCTATTCTTTTTAAAATAACTCTTTCAAAAGAGTTTTCTTTGAAGTTTTCTTATTTAAATTATATAAGTAATAATTAAAGCAAAAGTATTAATTTTTAATAAATAACAAAAAAATATCCGGTTGCTGAAATAAGAAAGAAACGAATATTTATTTATTTAATATAAATTTGTCATTATTTTAAATAATTTTTCTGATATTAAATGAAAAAAAATTCACACATTTTTTTATATAATTTTTTTTATATAAATAAAAAAGAAATTATTTCCAAATGAATAAAGCATTATGTAATGAAGCATATAATATAATAAACATATGAAAATATAATAATTTTCACATGCATAAGCATATTTAATTTGTTATTGTATTAATGACATTTTTAAAAAATAAATAAAAAATTATTATCTATTATTGTTATCTATTATTATCTATTAAATATTTTATTCAAAAAAAATTTTCATTTTTCATTGATAAATTCATTTTAAGCATAAATAGTTTTTTTCAGTGCTTTAAATTTAATATTTCTGTAACAATAGAATTATTTATATCATTATCTTTTTCGCATTATGATCTATCTTTCATATTTCTATCAATAATTTTTCTAAATGTTTTGATGCATCATTGATGCATCATACACTAATAGTTATATCAATGATATTATGTAAATTATATTTGATGCGCATTAATAATGGAGAATTTTAAAAGAGACCAATCGAAAAGTATGTTTCAATCGTTGAAAAACAGAAACATCATGAATATTGTATTAAAATTATGATTACGCGAAAATCATATGACAAATTCTTATTGTATCTCGCTTGTTCTTGCCAGAATATCACGAATTCTATTACGGAAGTTATAAATATAAGAAAACGGTATTTTAAAATTTTTATATATATGTTTCCTTTACGTTTGGGGATTTTGTTGTAGAGGCGAAATCATTTGAAAATCATGATACCGATTCCAAAAAGAAGGAAAATGCAAAGAAAGCGGAAAGAAATAAAGTGAAAAAAAGTTGCAAAGACAGTCGATGTGTCTCCTATTGGTCAAGAAAATAGAATGAATATTTGGAAGGTAAATATGACCATATCGATGCATTGGTAAAGAGGGATATGGAGTTAATGGAACAAAAAAGATAAAACTTACAGGATCGATAGAGAATTGATATATTTTAAGCCTCAAAGCAATGAAAATTCCAATAAGAATGAATCTAATTAAACTTGAATGAAATTTATAGAAGAAATTAATTTTACTGATTCCATATCCAATCGATGAATGGCTAATTTCAATTTTCTATTTCCCTCTATTTTTTGCTTTTTTTTTTTTGATTTCATGAGAAAGTCGTGTGAGCATATTTTTTTTTTATCGTTGATTCGTGTTGAATTGAAAGAAAACGAAAACGAAGTAGATTTCTACCAAGTTTCTGACGAAAGAGAGAAATCAATAGTACAAAACAGTCTATAGCTTGAGAAAAATGAAAAGAGAATGTATTGGTTATCGTTTGGTACTCCTGATATAACTATTTATAATGAGAAATAATAAGAAAAGAATTGTATTTTTAAAGAATTTTATTTTTATTTATATTTTTTATTTATTTTTTTTATAGAAATTGTATTTTTAGAGATTATTATGTGATAAATAATTTTCTTTATTTAATAAAGATTTATATTTTTTAATTAGAATAGAAAATTTTTAAAGATTATTATGTGATAAATAATTTTTTTTATTTAATAAAGATTGATATTTTTTTAATTAGAATATGAAATATACATTTTTGCAAAAAAATAATTTATATTTTGCTAATATAAATATTAAAAAATATCACAGTAACAATAAATTTATTAAAGTGAATAATATTTTTGTTTGTTATATGATAATATGCATTTTGAGAAATATAAAATTATTATTAAATTATATTAATTGCGATATAAAAAACAAAAGACTATCAGAATTTAAATACAAGATTCAATTTTTTTCATACATTGAAAATGAAAAAAAATTATTATTATAATGAAAATAAAAATGAAATAATGAAATAAAATTTGTTGAATTTGTTAGAATTTTTTAAATATTTTTTTATCATTTAGAAGATTGATGTTTAAATGACTAAAAAAAATAGTATTTTAAATTTTAATCATTAAATTATCATATTAATCATAATGCATTTTTAGAACTAATATGTATTTGAGAATAAAAGAATTATTTTTTTGGTAGACTTAGAAATATATTTATATTTAATTATAAACTTATATCATATAAAAGGATTAATAATTACATAAAATTTTTTAATAATAGTCACAAAAAAACAAACTTATTTTTTGTTATTATATTAGATTACTATTGATTAGAAACTATTACTACAATTCTGAGAATACAATATCTATGTTAAATTATTAAAATAAAATCTTTCAATTTTGTTAAGATTTAGAAACAAAAAAAGTTCCTTGAAGAGAATATAAATAAAAATAATATGAATTTGAAATTTTTTATAAAAATATAATAAGTTTTATAAATAAATTATTTTTACAAAAGATAATGAAACAAAATAATAGAATTGATTTCAATTTTATATACCACATATTTATTATGTATACATATATTGTGTATTTATTATATTTATTATATGTAAACAATATAACATATAAATTAATACAACATTTAATGTTTCTTTATATATAAATACTATAATAAGCTATTATTATATTAAATATTTAAAAATATTAAAAAACATTAAAAAATGAAATTAATTATATACAAAATTAATTATATCAACAAATATACAAAAAATTTTTTAATGAAAATTATAACAGTATTAATGAAAAAGGAAAACTAAAAAAATGATATAATTTATAGGTAGGTAAAATAAAAAATATCGAAATATTGAAATATTAAAAATATGTTTAAATAAGAAAAATAATAATCTAATTTTTAAAAAATTTCGATATTATAGAAATATAATAAAAATAATACAAATTTATCATTCTCCAAAATGAAAAACAGGTAAAATAATAACACGATATATACATTTTTATTTTCTCATTATCAATATAGTAACACTATATGTTTATTTTCATTATGCCAAATGTCAAAATTCTAAACTATATTGTATCGGTATAAGCCAAATGCAACCAGGATTATGAAAGTGATATTAAAAAGGAGTGGAATAAATAAAGGTTGAATATGAAGTCAATTTTCGATGGTGTTTGTCGTTATCGAAATAACACACTCTGAATATTGTTCATCTTTTATATTTCCTTTCTTCTCTATTTCTTTCTTTATCTCTCTCTCTCTCTCCCATTTTTTTTTTTTTTGACTTTTTATTGTTCCATTTTTTCGCTTAATTCTCATTCCTTTCATATAAAACTTTTGCTCCGTCTTTTGGATTATTTTATCAGTATTGCCATTCTCATATTCTATTTCTTTTTGTATTTTTTAATAAACTTTTTAGTGCTTTGTTCTCTTTTTTTATTATATTGCATTTTATTGCTGCAATAATCGAATATTATATCAGATGTATTATTGACTATGTCTTTTTTTTCAAAAGAAGTGCTTTGGTTTTAATATTTTTCTTTTATTTTGCTCTTCGATAAATTTTCTATGAAAACAAGTTCTAAACTATCATTATATTTCATTTATTATTAATTTTATATTTTCGTTATTTCTTCATTCTTTATTCTTTAATTCTTGATTTTATTTTTTGTTTATTATCAATCTTTAGTTTTCTTAAATTTAAAAATTCTTATAATTTTCTTAATAATGAATAATTGATGTTATAATGAGATATTTATAATTTTTGAATTACAAATTTTCTTTGAAAATAAATATACTAAAATACTGAATGTAAACATTAATATTAATATAAATTATTATATATTTTATATATATTTATTATATATTATTATATTTTTTAATTTTATATATCTAATACATATTTAATTTTTTTAAACTATTAATGATTATAGCTACGATAAAAATGATTATAACTACGATAAAAATTAAATTAATCTTTTCATGAGTAAATTGATCTTGAAAATAAAATAAAATATATTGTATTTATTTCTAATAATTACAACTTTATTATATATAACAATTACAACTATTTATTATAATTTATAATATTTTACTTATTTATAATAATTTATATACTAATTATAATATTTATTATTAAATTTATTAATTTTATACAAAAGAGTTTATTAGAATAAAAACTTTTGTAAAATTGTAAAAAAATCTTAAATTTATGATTTATAAAATTTCAATAATATAATATTTCTATCGTGTTCTAATATTTAAAATTATTTTATAGTTAATATAATACAGTTCTCTTTTGCTAATTTTATTATAATTATTAATATAATAATTATTAAGGACAAGGCTTGTGAAATAGTCGGATAACTTGGCCTTTATTTTCAACAGTTCGAGTACCATCAATGATCTGATAATAATTTATGAGCGGGCATAGTTTTCCTAACGTTTTCCAGATCTCTAATTTAAACAAAGGTATCATTAGTAATGGTCACTTCAGCCACATTTGCACACTATGCGATGAACCACCGTAGAAGCGAAGGTTCTGATCCTCACGCGCTGTGACACAACCCCGCGAGGGTCCATCCTTCGAGGCTACCTTCTAGCACGATTAGTTCCTCCAACTTTCCCTTAACATCCCTCCCTTTCTGAGTGCATTTTCCGAAAGGCAAGAATTGGAGGAAAAACTAAGACTTACGACAGTCTTACAATAGAGTTGATATAGAAATAGAAACTAAAAGCAGATAGATGATAATATATCAAAATACAATTAGAATTAGAATCATTACAGTCGCAAAGTACCATTCATTCACTCAGAGCTCATAATATAAACGAATATACAGTTCTACGGTAGTAGGTGATTTTTCAGCAGTAACATCAGTTTAGGCACCCCATTTGTACAATATTCAAAGTCGTTCATCATTTTCGATTTTAACAATAATGTAAAAAATGTTTAGTTTTATTTTTACAAGTTTGTTTTGAAAATTAATAGTCTAATAAATATTGAAATAATTATGTATTATTTATTAAAGAAATCAACTCTAAGTCTTAAAGAATAATGAATTATTTTCTTTTAATTTTTTTCTTTTTTTAAACATTATATTTTAATATAATTTTTGTTAACAATATCTTAGTATTTAAACGATTTTATTAAATTATTTCTGAAATATATAATAACATAGTTCGTACAATGAAGGAAAGTAAAAATATTCATATACTTTCTAAACGGAATAATTTTTTTTAAAATTGAACTGAATAATTAAAATTTTTTCAAATATTAAATCAAATAAATGAAAAATTAGTTTACTATATAATATAAAAAAAAAATTTTACAAATTTCTATTGATTAGAATTATAAAAAAAAATAAAGATTACGATTTTTAACTCTTTTATCTAAATTTATAATAAAAACATGCTTTTGTCTATATATAAGTATATCTCGCTAACAATAAATTGTATATATATATATATATACATAAAATTTCATCGAAATCGACTGATATAAAGCTATAGACATTGAAAAATATGAAAAATTTTAAATTTATGATAATTACAGATCGAAAATTAATAAAAAATTAATAAATAAAAAACTATGAATTGTGAATATTTTTGATTTATAGCTCATAGAAATGTTAATTGATTCTAATGAAATTTTGTGAAAATTTTGAATGTATATAACTTGGATATTAACAAAATTCATCTTATAAATTTTCATTATAGGTTAAAATAAAAGAAATTAAACCATTTTAACAACTATTTTTTTTTTATTCTGACAAATAACAATTTAAAAAATTTTTTTTATTGTCTAATAAATTATTAATATTGTCTAATAAATTATATAAATTAGTCCTTCCAATATTTTAGAAAAATATGTTTGGTCTAATTTTAAAAAATTTAATCCATTTTAAAATATATGTATACTTTTTTTTATTGTAAATGATTCATTCTGTCAATCATTTAAGAATTCAATATTGTTTCTATTTTATTATATATTTTTTTTTATTACTAATTTTACGCTATATAATAATAACAATATATAGTATATATTGTAGTATATATTGTAGTAGTATATTTACTTAATTTATTTAAAGACTTATAAAATATTTTATTTTTTTTAAAAAATTAAGAAGTTT
Source organism: Apis laboriosa (assembly GCF_014066325.1). NCBI lineage: Eukaryota > Metazoa > Arthropoda > Insecta > Hymenoptera > Apidae > Apis > Apis laboriosa. The sequence goes on along the minus strand of NW_025222552.1, from coordinate 2,663,276 downwards.
TTCATTTTATTCTGCAATGAATATCAAACATAAGGATAATAAGAAAGAAAATAATACTAATATAAATAGAAGTGTGAGTAATAACGATCTTTTCTCTTTCTTTAAATAAACATATATAAAAAGCAAGAAGAATGCGGAATAGAAGATAAAAAACAACAGAAAGAAAGAAAATAAAATCGTATCAAAAGTTGAACTTTTTTCTCTAGTTTCGCGTGCACAACTTATATTCTTGGAATTTTCAATTTTATGTTTTCTGATGAATAAATATCTAAAATATGATAGAAAATTAATGATCACGTTCTCCTGGTAGAAAATAGTATACAGATTCGCAAATTACTATATATAGGAACTGTTCCAATTCCAAATTTATTACGTACGAAACGTGTTTCTCGCAAATAAAATAAATGATACATGAATCTTTTTATAAAATAATACTTATGCCGAAATTCTATATCATACATACATTTTAAATACTAAATTGTATATAAAATTACATAAAAAATACTTTTATGACAAAATTATTTACATAGTTATCATTTTTTTTAAATTTTAAATGAATTTGAAAAAATTCTAATGAAAAAATAAAAAAAAATTAGATTACTCCATAAATAATATCATTTAATAATATCATTTAATAATATCATTTTGTATAATTTAATAATATCATTTTATTTGTCATTATTCCGACAAATAAATTATTCCGATTGTGATTTATAATAAAAAATTAAATAAATAGTAGAATACAATTTTTATAAAAAGAAGATTGTTATTAGAAAATGAGAAAAAAAATCTTTTTCATCACACAATGCATGATGAAAAATACCTTTGGCTAAAGGTATTCAATGTATATATTATTATATATATTATTATATGTTGTATATATTATTATTATTATGTATATATTATTATATATTCATATATAAAAATATTGATTGACATTTATTTATTAAACAATTTAATTTTTTGTTAGATCAATTTTAAGCAATTTTATTTTTTTTTACGGAGATTTTTATATCAATTTTTATATCAATTTTTGCGTTAACTCTGAATCAAGTAAATTTAGAATTGATATTTCCAAAAATATACTATATTAATAATATAGATAAAATTTATAAATAAAATTTAATAATTTAATAAATTAAAGTTAAGAATAAAATTACTTTAATAAATTATTTCAATAATTTATTATTTAAAATATCGAATAATCTAATATCGAATAATCTAATATAATAATCTAAAATAATATCTATAAATATCGAAAATAATAATTGTAGTGCCAAACAACCAAGGTTATATAAATAACGGATCAACTATATAATATATACTATATACAACTATATAACTATACTATATATATACTATATACAACTATATAATAATAATTACGCATTTTAAATAATATATTTAAAATAATATTTTAAATAATTACTTAAAACTATAGTCTTAAAACTATATTATTATATTCGAAATTTTTAACTATTATTTTTTTTCAACAGATTAATACTCAATTTTGATTATGAATATATTTACAATAGAACTATCTACAATATCTAAATATCTATTTTACATATGAATTGTATTTTTGTATTTTTATAATTAAAGGAATATCAAATATAAAATATAAAAATATCATGAAAATAAGTAGAGATATAAATAATATCATACACATTTCAATAATATCATAAAAATATCATTTAAATAAATACATAATTGATTTCATAATTAATAAATTATCAAATACCAAATATCAAATTTAAAAAAAAATAGAATTAACTAACAAATAAGTTTGTCTGTAAAATTATTAAATAATACAATTAATTTACAAATTTAAATAAATTGCAATATTTATTAAAATTTATTATATTAACATATATCTCCTAAAAGATTTTTTTTTTAAAAATTTTCGAATAAATATTAAAATTATATTCCATATTTATTCATATGGTAATATTATAAGAATGTTATGTATATTAAAAGTTATGTATGCATAAATGAAAAAAAGTAACATTTCAACGATTCTTACTTTAAAATATTAACAGGAATATTTGCAATTCATGAACACGTATTACATCATAGAAAACCGAAAAAACGAATATGATAAAGAAAGTGGAAACGATGTAACTGGGAACAGATTAAAAAAACTCGATAAAATTAATACGAATTGGTAAGGATGACAGGAATAAAAAAAATTGATCAAATCATTGGAAACACTGAGCAGAATAAAGGACAATAGTGTACACAATTGAAAAAAAAAAAATAGAGAGAGAAATAGAAATAAAATAACACAGGTTAAACAAATAGTTAAAAATCCGATATAAAAAAACGACAAAAACAAAAAGGAAAAATACAAGAGTCGAAATGGAGCATAACGATTCGTTGAGAAAAAAGGAACAACAATGGGAAAATGAAAAAAAAAGATGGAAAAATAAAAATCGATTTTTCATTATAAACCAAAAACTTATAATTTTTTTGTTTATTCTTCATTCGCTACTTTGTATATAAATAATAAAAAAATAATAAAAATTATTCAAACATATTATTTTTAAATTATCAAATATCAAATATTAATAATTTTTTAAATCTTCTCAAAAATTTCTGAATATATTTATTATTATTAAAGTTTTTATATATTTAATTAGAAATTATAATTAAATAGAATAATATAAAAAATTTAAGCTATTTAATAATTAATATTTTGATTATCATTGAAATATGAAATCATTGATATACATTGAAATATTATTGTTTATTTTTAATTCATAAAATACATCCCATAATTAAAATTACATTGTTACTAAATTGTTCTATTATCAAAATATATAAAAATAAAAATATAAATAAAATTTTAAAATTGAAGTATAATAAAACTTAAAATAAAATAAAACTTTGGTATAAGGCACAATCATTATTTTATTACAATACATTTTATCAAAAATAATAATAATAAAACACAATTTATTAATTTATTTATATTAATTATTAATTTAAATATTACATTTCAAATTTATAATTCTATTTTTCTCATATTAAGCAAATAATATTAATAATCAAAACATCATTTTATGTCGAATCACAGATAGTTGAACCGAGATAAATAATGGAACTACTTTTACTTTTATTATACAACCAGATTGAATATATTTCATTAAAGATGTTAAAAAATGAATTTAAACTTCTTTTTTAATTTATTTAATGAAATATTAATTAATAATTTCAATTCATAAATTTATAAAATTTTTGAATTATATATAGATTATATTCAAATTAATTCCAGTTTAGATAGAAAGAATTATTAATATAATTAATATAATTAAGAATTATTAATATATTTTTATTTCTTTCGATTTTTTTCTATTTAATATTATTATTATTTTTTTCTTTTAAAAGTCGATATTATTACCTTGAGATGTATAGATCAAATTTGAATACCAAATTTAAAAATTGTTTTGTTACTGTTTTGAGTTGGAACATATATAAATATCAATACAAAGTATAGATATTTTCAAAATACTATATAATATGATATAAATATATTGTATTATATATATATATATTGTTAGTAAGGAAATTTCTTTCTTTTTGATTTTATTTTATGAATTTTTATAAATATATTTTTTTCATTTTTTTAGAAATAAATTCAAACATATATTTTCGATTATATTTAGAAATATGAGAAAAAAAAACTTTAATAAGTATCGAAAAACACAAAATTTTACTTTTATGTGCAATGAAATGAAAAAAAAAAAATATAATTATTCAAAAAATTTATTTACAGAAAGTATATTAGAAATTAAAAAACTAAAAATTATTAAATTATGTGTAAAAAAGATGAAATTTTTATTTCTAAAATCTTGTAATCATATTTATACTTATTTAAATAAAAATAGTTATATTATTGATTATCACATTTATCAATTAATAATAATAGTTAGTTTATATGAATGTATAGTCAAATAAACTATAAAAACACATAGACTAAAAAATCTTTTGTCTTAAAATAATATCTTTCAGAATTTGATGTCATAATTTTCAATGTGAAACTGGAAAAGTTCACAAGTTCTTATAATTGAAAGTTCTTATAATTGAATACATCGCACTTTATTATTTTATAAAACTTTGAATCTTTTATTTTTTTATTATTTTTTATTTTTTATTATCTATTATATGAAATTTTAAATGAAATATTTCTTACTTTAATACTACTTAATTAAATTATTGAAACAAAGGATTATCAATTCTACAAATGTAATTCGAAAGAAGAATTTTAAAGCGATAAAAACAAAAGAAAAAAATGCATATAAAAAAATTACTACTTGAGTAAATTTTAACGGAACAAAGCAAAAAGAGAGGCTCGAAGACAAATAACGGCGCTGAAGGGTTTCGAAGAAGGGAAGGCTAGATAGACTTCTAGCATCGGGGATACCGTCGTCTTCCGTTGCGCATACAAAATGCATCACGTATATGGGAACATTACGTAGCGACATGCAGATATCGTTGTATAATTGTCCATGTCACGCAATCGACATGGCGCCGATGATTCTGCGACACGAAACCCTGTACAAAGAGTCAAAAATGAGCTGGAATGAATGAAATTATTCAGAAATTAAATTCATTTATTTGAAAATTATTTTTCCAACTCGTACTAATATGTTCTATTTTTCTAGAAAGTCCATCTTTTTTTTTTTTTATTAATTTTCTATGTATTTTGGAAATAATAATTGTTATAAAAGAATGTGAATGTCACACATAGACAAGAAGATGAATAAAAATATATAAAAAAATTAATTAAAATGAACGTGATAGATATAAATAGATTTGAATATTGATTGATTCAATTAGAAATCACTATTCATATAATTGAATATCGAATAACTCAAATTTCAAAATTCAATATTTTTGAGTATTACGATCCAATTTCACTAAAGTTTTTGAGTAAGATTAAAAAAAAAAACTTCCTTTGAATTTGAATTTGTAAAAATTAATTTTTTTCAATTTTAAAAATTCAAAGATAAAAAAAATTCGAAAATTATATTTCTTAAATTTTTGTTTTTTTAAAAAAAAGATAGTAATGAATTGTGAAAATATATATAAATTATAAGATAAATTTTGATTCATAAATATTTTAAATATATACATAAAATAAATTATTTTGAATATGTAATAAAGTAATTTGAGTTTATTCGATATTTCGATTTTTGCATATGTATGTATATAAAAGTTTTCGGCAGAGTAAAGAAGAATGAAAAAATTATATTTTTAGAGAATTTTCGAATTATAAAAATTATAGAATTATAGAAATCCAATTGTATTAACAATAAATAAAATTATATATTGTAAAAATATTGTATTAACAATAAAATAAAATAAAATCAATATATTACTATCAGATTGAAGAGTATATTTAAGATTATCAATTTTAAATATTATACTTGATATATATATATTTAATATTTTTTTATTTACAATAATTAGATATTTAGCAAATAATTGAACAAGATTATATGCAAGAAAATAATATCGGGAAGATAGCCATAAAATAATATTTGATTTGATAAAATGGCAAATATTTTTTATTTTTTTACTAATAACTTATTTTTCAGTAATATATGTGAATAATATTAAAATTAATATTATATAGAATAAGAAATTAAAATAAAATTACGAATTCACATGATATTTTAATATTATAAATTAATAAATAGAAGATTAAATAAAGATTAGGAAAAAAAAATTTTTCATTATTATTCTGTTAATTATTTATTTACAATGATAAGATGGTGATCTATTATTTTTTCCATAATTATAATTTATTTATTTTATAAAATTTTTAAAATTAATATATTTTAAAGTTTTTATATTAATTTTAATGTATTTTAAAGTTTTCTATTATCATGCCATGAAATTATATTAAAAAATAAAACAGACAAGTCCATCGCAGGATACTTTATTATCTGTAATATACGATAAAAGACAAAGAAATTGTTGATATTATATGTTCAGAATTGATAAATTCATAGATACGTAAATTCTTCTTTAGAAGATTGAATACCATATCTTAAATATTTAAAATGATATGAATCTCGCATTAAATATGAAAGAATTGAGCTATTCATATGTTAAAATTATATTCGTTAAATTAATATAATCTTATTCCAATATGATCATTATTTTACTCAATGATTAGATAAAATGGTGAATAAAATTACAAATTAATTTTCCATCTTCATATTAAAGATAAATTTCGATTCATAAAAATTATATTTATATAAAATTTATATAAAATTAAATTTTTTTTATAAATAATTTTGTTACTATATCTTATAAGATTATAATAAAATGTTTTTTTTATTTAAAAATAATATTTTTATTTAAAAATAAAAAGAATATACATATTTTTATTTAGGATGTTCATCTTATTGAATATAATGAATTAAATTTTGACACATGCAATACAAATTATAAGATAATCATAAAATTATTAAACTGTTATAAATCTGATATAATTATATAATTTGTTTATAAATCAATAAAAAATCAAATGCATGTGCATTTGATAGATATTAATTTATATATAACAAAATTAAAAAATTATAAAATATAATTTTATTCATTACAATTATGATTATAATTTATTTCATTATTATTAGATGAATTTATTAATACTAATATGTACAAAACATTTAATATTTACATTATATTACATTATAAATTTTTTTATTTAATTCAATAACAAAACAAATTATTAATTAATTAATTATTAATTAATTAATTAATACAAATAGAACAAATTTGAGAATCGCTGAATCAATAAAAATAAAATAAGAGAAAAATAAAAATTAAAAACACAAAAATAATAGTAATAAAAATAAAAAATAATGCATAATTATCAAAAAAAGTAACGAAAGAAATATATAAATACCATTATTTAGTTATAATCGCATTACACGGACACGACCGCAATATATACGAAGTAATATTTTGTCATGGTATCCCCAGACAAGTTATCGCCATGTTCGATTTTCACGAAAAATAGTAACTTTAGGAGAAAATCGATAAGAACTCGCACAGAACTTTAAAACGAATTTTATTCTATGTTTATTACAGACACTTTTGGGATGTGAACATTGTTGATGCATATCATGAGACATCAGACGAAATTTTCAACTATATCAATTTCAATTATAGTCAACTTTATTACTATATAATAGAATTGCATGAAAATGATAACATCTTCAGATTAATTCTCTTAATGATAATGAAAATAAATTACAATAATAATTTATTCGTATCATCATAAAATAATAATATGGAAAAAATATATTTTCAGTAATTTTATATTATAGTTCTTTTAACTTTGAAATCAATTTAGAAATTTAATAACTAGAAATTTTTATAAAAATTTCATGCAAAATAAAAATGCAAAATATATAATAAAAATTTGTAAAAAAATTAACAAAAAAAATATAATTTTCCATAAATGCATTATCATTTGTATTCTATTGATTAGCAATAATGCAGTCTAATATTTCTTGCACAATCTTTCATTCAATTATTTTTTTATTTTTTCTTAAAAAAATCCTCCTCCTTGTTCTTTCTCTATTCTTTCTATTCATTTTTCTTTTATGATTTTTAACCATAGTTTTGATTTCGCTGGTCGCAATATTACAATTTTCCGCATTTACAGTGTCCGGTATATCCAAAATTTCTTTTCGTTTATTATTCATGCGTCTTATTTTGTAACGTTTTACTTTCATGACTGTTAATAACCCAGGATTTGAGTCTAATCGAATTTATGCAAACGACAATTAAGTTTACATGAATGTACAATCCGATTCTCCTCTTTGCTCTGTATATTAATGTGTTTTTATGGATACACGAATGCGTAATTCTATCTTTTTCTGTCTTTTCTATCTAAAGTTCCATGATTTATTTGCATGAAGAATGAACGCAAAATAATGGGAAAAAAGCCCATTATTAAAAAAATAATGGGAAACAGCAAACGATGATATGTAAATTGAAAGAACATTGACAATAATGAATAATATTATCATAGACAAAAATATTATTTTTAATCAAAATTAATATCATGATTTAATATGTTAATGATTTAATATCATTTATGATTATGATTAAACAATAAAGAAAGTTATTTTTTATTTTTTGAAAATATAAATCAATAAATAAAAGTTTAAATTATGACAAGTAATTATTTTGTGATTTTTAATTTATCTATTTAATATAAAAATAAATTAATTATAATATATAAATAAATATTAATATATGTAAGTTCGTACAATTTTAACTGTTAATACTATATATATATATATATAATATTATGTTTTATTAAAAGTTGAAATTAACTATTGATTTAATATATTATTTAATATAATACATTAAAAAAAGGAAAAGAATAATTATTTTATACTTATAATAAAATAACAAAAGATTTAATATCATTAAACAATAAAGAAAGTTTTATTTTTTATTTTTTGAAAAAAGGAAAATATATGAAATGTATAAAAAATTATTATTTATTAAATTAATTATTTTTACACAATATTTTTTCTTAATAGAAAAGAAAATTATAGCTAAATACAATAGAATCTTATTAAAAATTTTGATCTATTCGATATTTTGTAACATTAAATATTTCTATTCTCTTTTTGGAGAGAATTTTTATTTCTATAATTTTTTTTGTTAATTACTTACTATTTATTGAGACTAATAATCGTTATATATGATACATATTATATTTAAATGAATTAAGTGAATGTGAATATATTCAAAACATGAAAATAAATTGTAAAAAACAATTTGAATAAAAATTATATTTTTACAAAATTATATACTTAATATACCAATTTTAGAAATATATATAATGAGTACAAGAAATAAAAAAACTTTTCATTAATTTTCTTTGTAGATATTTTTTATTTGTCGTGTTTTTGAGATGATTGTTAAATTTTAACAAAAATTACATATTTCATATGTATTATATATATATATATATAATCTAAAAAAAGAAGATTAAAAGAATAAAAAAAATATAGATGTTTCAAATTTTTCTTTATAAATTTTATTACAACTTTTTTCAAAAATATTTTATAAATTCATTATAATTGAATAAGTATGTGCAAAAATGTATATTTTTAATTTTACTTTTAATTTTTTAAATGTCTACAATCGTTTATAATCTGTTTATAGAAGGACATTAATCACATTTTGTAAATGATTAATCATTTTATTATATATTTTCATATTATAAAAAAAACATCAGAACATCAGAACTTTTTTGATCATCTGATATAAGCATATTATGAAATGTTACAAAATCCCGCCAATATTCTTTTACTTTACAGCAAGATAATATAGTGCAAAAGGAAACATGTAAGAAGAGATGGAAGAAGAGGAAATAGAAATAAGGATAAGGAAAAGTAAAAACATGTCACTGGAAAATCCTGAAACATGGTAAATGGTAAGGGACAAATTATTACGGAGAAGAAATAGAGTCACTGGATGGCAGTTGCAGCTGCCGAGTATTTATGCGGGTGAGAATCGTCAAATGATTTAAATTCAGGAATATTATTGTGAATATTGGTAACATTACATTTATATATTACATGCCAGCGTATAATTATGTATGCAATTATTGAGTCTCGTATCGCGAATTACTGTTAAATGCATTTAACAGTACGAGCTATAATTGCATTTTATTACAATGAATTACACTCTTGTATGTCATTTCTTTCTATCTATCTATATATATATATACTGTGTATATAAATATATATTTCTATATGAATTAATGAAATTTGAATTTAATAATGCCATCTATTAAGTTTTATTTTAAATTTATAAATTAATTTTTTAAAATAACTACTTTTTTAAAATAAAATTTATGTTATAAATTTATATATTATTCATTTAAAAATAAATCATATAACTTTTATTCTTTGAAATCGTTATTTTTTAAAAATTTTATTTCTTTCAGATTTTTTTTTTGTTTCGTTTTATTTCATATCAAAAAAAAAGATGACGATATAATAAATCATTTATAATTTTTTCTACGTCTTTTAATATTTGAAAGTTGAATTGAATAATAACATTGAAACAATATTTGTAGTAATCAAATAGAATTAGATGTAGTCATATTTTTTAAATATGATAATATGAAAAAATTTCTTTTCCTTTTAAATTCATCATCTTCGCGAGATAGTTGATAATGATAACGATTTAGTGTGAGCATTAAATTAAACTATATATTACTCTCCTTACTTTTTTTTATTATATTTTATTAATAATCACAAATTTGAAAATTGTAAATAAATTAAATAAGAAATGATTTGTGAACAATGAAATCTGGTTAACATATTGAATAATCAGTTATTATATTTATAAATATTTTTAATCTATATCATATATATATCATCATATATAATTTGAAGACACTGTGATTAAAACGGGAAATTATATTAGCTTTGTAAATAAAATGTAGAGATTTGTAATAAGTAATTACTTACCGGCAAGAACTCCAGCCATGTAAACGGCCGCGATCCTCAGACTTCCATGAACCATTTCCAGGGGAAGTCCCACAACCACTTGTACTCCCAAGTTAAATAATAGGTGAAGCCATCTGAAATTCAAGCATATAAATTTCTGACGTAGTACTCATTATTATTCATATCAATAAAATGACAAAATTAATAAAATAAATTTAAAGAAAAGAATTTGAAAAAAAAAGAAAGAAAAGAAAAAAGAAATTGTTGTATTGAATTGAAAAAAATTTTTTTATTTAAAAGTATTTAATTTCATAATCTCGTTTTTTTATTAAAAATTGAAAATTTGAAAAATAGTTAGAAAAATAAACTTAGAAAAATAAACTTAGAAAAATAAGAAGCATGACATGACATAAAGAAAAATATATATTTGTAAAAATAAAATTAATAAAATAAATAAAAATATGAATATATTATAAAAAAAAAAGAATGGATTTTCTATTAAAAATTTTAAAAATTTAATATTTTATTTCCAGATCATAATTTATCTAAATTATCTATCTATTTTTCGATTCAAGCAATTCATTGAAATTATATTGTTTGTAATTATAATTTAAAAAATTTTAAAAATTATAATTTAAAAATGTTTTCAAGTACATAATTTTATTTTTATTATAATTATATTAATTATGTAATATTATAAAATATAATATTACATTATATAATATTATAAATTAAAAATGAAAAAATTATATAAAATATAATATGATATATATATATATATAAAAAATTAAATATAATATAATATTATAATATTAAAAATGTAATATTACATTATACAATATTATATATACAATATTATACTATAAATAATTGAAAGATAGTTATTATTGATAAATGAAGTAATATATCTAGTGTACTATATCTATTCGATATATTACTTATACTTTGTGTATTTGAAAATTTTAAATTGCATTCTATTTTCATTCATGTTATCTAAACAATCGAATCTAATGATGTTAAAAGAAATTATAATCTATTTAGCAAGTGAGTTCTTATTGCAAGCAATCACTTCCAAAGCGCAAACGTAAAATTAACAAAAGATATGGATAATCAGTAGAATTATTTCAATGTTTAATCTTTCCAATAATGTAAAATCTGTTCAAAGAAGTTATTTTACATAAAATTAAATAATTACATAAAATTAAAATTATATAATATATTATATAAAATATATTTGAAAATAAAAAAAAAGTATTTCCATGATTTAGTCAAAATTAATTTATCATATCTAATATTATATTTACAACTTTATGAAAATTTAAAATGTAGAAAAATAAAAAAAAATCAATGAAAAAAAATATTAGGGTAAATTTTTAGATTTTTCTTTTATAACAAATTAAGTTAGGAAAATAATATAATGTCTCAAATTTCATTAAATTTTGATGTATGTTTAAAGAATTTGATCCATATATTATGTACATGAATATATAATAATTTTTTAATATAAATGTATTATTTAATAAAATTAAGTAAAAGTAAAAAATTAATATGAATTGTATTTAAAAAAAAATATTTATTTATCATAATTATTATATCTCAGTTACATTTATAAAAGCTATAGAAATTAAATTATATAATATTATATATATAATATATAAGAATATATAGATATTATAATATCTATGCTATAATATTACTATTATATTAAACTATATAATAATATCCACAAATCGTTAAAATTACTTTTAATGTAAAAATTATAAAAGTTATACTAAAAATTTAAATATAAATGAATTCTATGGTATTATAAAATATACGTAATATACATATAGGAAAAGAATAATTATAAGATAAAATTTCATTATTAATGTTTTTTTTTTAAATATTAGAATATATTATAATATATTAAAATATATTTTGTTTTGGTTCATTTAGTTCAAAATCATTAGATAATTGTTAATAGATAATGAACTGATTAACAATCGTTTTACTTAAACTTAAGAATTGATCAATAATCTATAACTTTTAAATTAAAAAAAACAATCAATCTGACACATATTAATAAAATATATAATTAAACATTATAAACATTATCTAAGCGATAAAACATTATCTAAAATCGTAATAGATAAATTAAAATTATTTTTATTTTTTATAGCGCGAATTAGACAAAAGATAAAAGTAGAAGTCAAATTGAAAAAACGATAAGATCAATGATGTTTTCTGAAAAATTTTGCTTCGTTGAATTACAATTATTGTAACAACAATAATATGTAGATAGTAAAATTAAGGCAATTATGAATTTTATTTTGTCAACTGAGGAAACTTTTCTTTGCGAAGAGTAAGATGATCAAGCTTATCTCCTCTACTCAATAATATGAAAATTCTTCGAGATAATATCCATTTGATACGTTTCGCTATTTTTTATCATCTCTCATATTAAATTTCTAATGTGATCATCTTACAATCTCTTTCCTAAGTTCGAAGTGTTATTATTACAAATTAATTGTACTGAATATTATTTATTACTTTAAAATGATTGTGAAAAGATAAAATTATAATTTCTTTAATATCAAGAATGTGAATAAACATTATGAATTATTGCAATATCAAAAAAATTAGCAGATGAAAATCGTTGACTTATGTTTATTGTTAAATTATTATTGATTTTTATTAAAGTAATTATAAAATAAGAGATATAACATGAGATATTAAGTATGAAATTTAATTTTATTTAATATCATATAGTATTTGATGGTAATTAAAATATTATTTTAAGAATATTAATTAATAGAAAAATTTTTTATAAATTTTAATAATATATTTCTGAAATTGATTTTGAAATATAAAGTAAATATATGTCTATGTGATTTTAAATAATATAATTTAGACTTTATTCATATGAAAAAATTTATTTTTTAGATAAATATTACATACATCTTTTTTTTTTTAATTATCAAAATTCCTAATTAATCTAAATATATTTGAATAAAACATTTTAAAAAACTATATATAAATAAATACTTTCTAAAAATTATTAAATTATTATTAAATTATGTAAAATAATTCTTTTTAACTATTATTTTATTTAATTAAGAAATAATGAAAATAATGATTTTAATTTTAAATTAAAAAATTATTCGAAATATCTGTAAAAATAACTTTAAATATTAATTATTGGAAGATGAAAATATCATTTTTTATTTAACAAAGTCAATGCCATAACAAAGTCAATTCAAGATAGATTGTTTCAATTCTTATAATAAATATAACATATAAAAGATATTTGTTGGAATTGCAAAAAAATTATTTCCTATTTAATATCTTAAATATGTTATAAAAAATTCTAAATAATTTTTTTCTGTATATATAATTGACTTTAATTTTTGAAATATTTATAACTATTTGGAATTTATAACTATATGGAATTTGTATGGAATTTGTGTATACGTATACATCTTTGAAAAAATGTCAGCGTGTAACTACAACGTCAATTGTTTATATAAATACATCACAATAACGATATCCAAAAAACGTTAATATTACTATATCTTAGTATTTATTCATAGAAAACTTTGGCAATTTATGGATTTCTATGAATAAACAATAATAATGATGAATTTGTGAAATATTCAAGTATTATATAATGTAAAGTTATCAAGTTTTTCGCAATTCATGAGAAAGTAGTTTTTTGATCGAATGTACCTATTATATTATATATACCTATTATTATTTGTTGTGATATGTTAATTTTATTTATATGAATTTATCGAGCATGAAGTACGTTCAAATAATCAGGCTGTTCATATAATAGGATCACTTAATTCATTAATTTATTTCTTGTTAATTAATAGGAATTTACATTTATATAAAAGAATTTGATGAAAAAAAAAGCAATAATAATATCAAATATAAATTTAGAAATAATTTTGCAAGCATAATAATTATCTGATGAATTCTGTTATTTTGTATCATAAATACAATGTATATTTTCAATTATATTATATTATAAAAAAATTTATATAAATAAAATGACATTTGATCGTAATTCAGATAATAGGAAATTTACTAAAGTTCGAATAATCAAAAATAAGATTTTGTTTATATAAAAAAATTCATATAAACTTAGTTTTAATAAATTTAATAATATATATATTATATATTATATGGAATATTATAGTTTATTGATTGTTCATGATATAATTCTATATAATTTTTTATAAAAAAAAAAATATTTGTTATATTCAACATATTTTCTATCAAATATGTTGCTTGAACTTCGTGTTCGGTCAGCGCGATGGCATGTAACCGCTAACATCGCTGTTTGATTATGCTACACATTTCGTGATTAGTTTTTTTTGTTAATAACTCGTTAAAAAAATCATAACGAAAATTTTTGCAAAGGAAAATGTTGCTTGAAATCATCTCAGGAATCTTCAGTTAAGGAATGTTTCTATATTTTTAGAATACATTGTATTAACAAAAAATAAGTGAATATTACGTTATCATGAATGTAAATATATATTCATAAAATTCTATATAATAAAAAACAATTTTTTTATAAATATCCCGAAAGCTAAAATCGGTTATAAAGAAAAATATATAAATAAAGAAAAATGTATAAAGAAAAAATTATTCAAAATTTTGTTCTCTATAATATACTTAAAAGTCATCGAAATCAAAGAAGAAGTAGCTTTTCTATAACTTCATCAAATTAAAAATTCAAGAAAAATTATTAGTTAAGTTATAAAAGAAGAAAAAAACTATTTTTGTTTCTTTCAAATGCATTATTTTCTATTGTAATTTTTTATCATAAAAATTTTTAAATAATTTTTCAAAAAATTTATTTATATTTTACTATATTTAGTAACAAAATAAAAATATTTGTATTATTGTATGTTGTGTATTATTATTAAGATTGAATAAATTATTATATATTAGCATAACATAAATTTATATCGTTTCATATATAAATTTTTACATATTTCATTTTTATTTCTTTATTGAAATAATAAAAGTCAATTTAAATATTGATATGATTGACTTCTTAGTAGTGTATTAAAATTAAAAAAATATATGTATTTAGTTAATTAGTAATAATATTTAATTATGTAATAAAGAAAATTTATTATCTCAAATTTAACAATTTAAAAATTAATAATTAAATAAAATTTTTTTATCTCAACCTGTCAAGAATATTTATATAATAAGATTCTTTATTTATAGAAATTATTTTTTTTCATATTCTTGAAAGGATTTTATAAAACATTTTTCCAAAATCTATATAATATATTATAAATTTAGGAATAATTTTGCAAACATAATAATTACTTATGATTTAATGAATTAATGTTTTATTTTATTTATTCTATTATATTATTACTACTATTTTTATTATATTATAAAGACATTTATATATAGTGACATTTGGCGATAATTTAGAGAGTTAATAATAGCTCAACTATGTACTAAATGTAAATAATCAAATCACTATAAAAAATTTTCGCACAGTTTGGCTGCCTAATCTACAAATTGAATCGGTCGGTGAAAACGTGAGCCTATTAGGCGAACAATTTGCATCTTTTACGAGTTTGATCATCGCGTCTAATTTGCAATGTGGTCAACGCAATAAAGAATGCGATCGGTTGTTGAGGACAAATAAGTTCACGAGTGTCATTGTTGTCATTTCTTTTCTCGCTTCAGGACTCGCGATTAGGTCACTACGAAAGCGCGTGTTGGAATTCCAACGGTTCTTCTCGAACGTACTCATTGAATAGGAAAGAAACAAAATTGACAAGTTTTTAACAGAAAAGTGGTGTAGTTCAATAGTGAAATATTCACATTGCACCAAGAGAAAGTACCTTGAGTTCTAAGTTTCAGGAAAGAACATATAGAATTCGCTATAACAAAGAATAAAGAAAAAGAAACTGACAAAATGTTTGAATTAAATTTGGTATTTTCAAGTTTAACGCATTATTTTATAATTATGTTTACTTTTTTTTCTATTTCGAATAGAAATTTCTTTACCGATTCAATAAAAAGTAAATGTTCACAATAAAATATTTTACATAACTACTAATTTCGGTTAAATTATAAATTATAATATATATATATATATATATATATATATATATATATTATAGGCATTTAATAGATATACGCTCAACAATACAATTAGATAATAGATAATTAACAATTATGATTATTGTGCTTGGTTTATTAAAAATAATCATAATGATTATAATCATTAATCAAGTAATTAATCATTAAAGAGAATATACCATAATAATCTTTCATAATTTTTGAAATATATAATTATTAATTTATAATAAAATATAATTATATAAAATACTATATATATATAAAAAAATTTTTCTAAAAAGACAAAAAGTTATTCCGTATAATAATGAATTTTTTTCAATTTTGAGAATAATATCACTCAAACTACAGATTTATTTATTTGTAAAACAGAATTATAAATATAATATTTTAAAAATTTTAAATAAATAACAACAAAATTTGAGTATTTTCAATTAATATTTATTGGTAAAAAGATATTCATAGTATTTTTATTATAAATGAATTATTGACAATTATAATGAAAAATGTAATTTGGATCTATTTGATTTTGTAAGAGATACTAAAAGTAAAAATTTTAATGTTCAATTTTGCATTATTTTAGAGGTTTAAGTTTTAGATAAATTTGTTCAAAACTTTATTATGAAAATTGAATACATTAAATGATTTTACAATTTACTTTTAATTTATAAAATTTATAAAGTAAAAATTAATTCAGATCTTGTAAACTTGATTACTACGACATATAAAACATATTTTTCAGGAAATTAATTATTAAAACATAATATGGATATTTTGTATCAAAATTAAATTATAGTATTTTATAAAAATATTTACATGAATTTCAAAATTAAAGAAAATTATTGAACAAATTATGATATACAAAAATATTGATTGAAATTTATTTATTTTAGTTATAATTTTTTAACAATTTCTAGAAACTTTTCAACATAAATATAGTTTCAATATAAAAATAAATTATTAATTATTATAGAAAAAAACAAGAAGAAAAGATAATAATAAAATATAATAATAATAAATAAAAAAGTTTAAATATATTTATTATCTTGAAATACAAAAAATTTGGAAACAAAATTATTAACTATTAAATATAAATTAAGAATAGTAAATAAAAATTAAAGATTATAAATTATATATATATTGATTATAAATTATAATTAATAAATATAGAATATTAAAAATAAATTATAAATATATATTTCAATAGTTAATAATAATCGTTATAAAAAAAGTTGTCTGTTTAATTTTGTCTGTTTAATTTTTTAAAATAAAATAGAATAAAATGATCTTTTCGCAAAAGATCTATGATGTATATAATATTTTTATTATGAAATGAACAATTCTACAAATGCAGAAACAAAAGATATATAAACATCAATTCGTCGAAAATACGTAATTCGTAAAAAGAAGAAACTTGAAAGATTCTTCCTTATCTAGGATAACCGCAAGCTAGAAGAAGGTATAACGATAAGACACAAAAAGAATAGATATTTTTTCTTTGTAAGGAAAGACCGATCATTCGTATTCGTAAGATAGAAATTTTGATTCGGCAGGATCACTTTTAGTAAACTAGAAGAGCTGACAATCCAATGTAATTCATCTATTAAGACAATGTCAGATAATTTGTCTAATTGCCATCCAATTAACTGGAACTCTGCCTTACGTCCTTCCCTTGGATTACTCACTGTCTGAAAGCATTTCGTGTTGTGACTCGAATAATATTATCGTTAAAATGCACATTAGATTTTGTGAATTGATTGTATACGATTTTAAAAGAAAAGGATGATCGATAAGTCGTTTCATACTTTTACGTCAACTTGTTCTGATTTCATTATTGCTATTCTCGAGTCAAATATCGGGATCTAAATTGTCTATGATATATAAATAAAATATAAAAACTATAAACTATATATACCATTAAGGAAATTATTAAAAAAAATGTAATTTATATACTGTATTAAGTGAATATTGTTAAAAATATGTATATAATTATTAGTTTATATAAAAAAGTTAAAAAAGGACAAAATTATTGCTCAATAAAATTGAGCTTTTAATTTTTTTTGTTGAATTTAGTTTTTATAATAAGCAAAGTAATTTATTATAAAATAATTATTAATTAAAAATTCAAATACATTTTAATTCATTAATAATTAATACATTAAATTCATTATAATTCAAATACATTTATATACATATATAAATTCAATACAAACTCAACATATGAATTCACTATTGTAAGTACAAAATTTATTAATAATGAATAGTGTGAATTTGATATGTTTTGATGATTTAGTTCGAAATTTTTTAGTTTTCGAGATTTAAAAAATTCTAAAAATTCAGTATGATTCAATTATTAAATTCAATATATGATTTCAATAATTCAATGATTGGAAATTTCACACTTCAATGATTAAATAAGTTTTGATTTTTTTTTATGCTTTTGAAATTCTTCTTCTGATTTTTCGGAGGATTATGATTTGCAAAGGAATATAAGCAATCAATAATATTGCGGATCCTTCTGATTATTATAATACTTCTTAATCTAATTTCTCGTAAGAGAAGATTGATGATTGTAGATTGAGGAGAAATATCATAAAGTCCGTTATTTTTAGAAAAATCGATTCTCGAGTGTTCGTTATAAATTTCCTATTTTCTAAATATTGATTGTTATTGAAATTAATTTAGAAAATATTATTTTAAATTTCAAGATCATATTCAATTTCAACAAACTGAAATGTAGTATATTTTTTAAAAAATATATAATTTTAAGAATCCTCTAAATACTTCTTTAAAAGTTGCAACATTATATACTCTTCATATCTTAACACTCATTAAATTCAATAAAAAATAATAATTAAAATTATAATTAAAAAATGATATTACTGATTTTTAAACATCGAATATTTTCTATAAATTATTTTAAAGGAAATAGTTATTTAAATGATCATCATTATAATATCCGTTTTAAGTGACAAGAAGAGATTATAAGAACGATTGAAAGGATTATTGAACGAAAGCAATTTGAATGGGAGCTCGCCATTGAGCAATGAGATAAAGATTGAAGTTGAAGTTTCAGTAAGTTGATTCTAATGTTCTGCAGTCGCAATTTCATCAGTCTAACTACTTGTTGGTAGTTAATTACACCTCGAAAACTTACTTATCGTGGCCGAGTTTCTTGAGTTTCTAATATTTCATAATTTCTAATCGATTCGATTTTTTCGATAATCAGTCTTTTTATTCATGAATTTAATATATCGAATGATTTAAATTTGATCGTTTTTTTCAAGATTCAAAGATCTGTCAAAACAAAAAAAATCTATAAAATTTAAAAATTTTTCACATTATAAATTGAAGCTATTAGAAAATATTTTATTTTATATCTAAATACTTTTATTTATATAAATATATGTACAAAATAGAACATAATAATAATAATTTTAGAGCATAATTTTAGAATTTGTTTTTTCGAAAATTCATTGCAGATTTTTTTTTAATTAAATGGTTAGAACAAGAATTAATAATATAATTGTAACTCATTAAATTCATAATATAAATTGTTATAATATAATTAATAATATAATAAAAATAAGAATTAAAAATTTTTGCCGCCTTTTGAAAATAAATTTTACACAAATTATTTTTTTACATATTATTTGCAAAATTACAAATATATTTTTTTTTCACTATTCAAAAATAATAATGTAATTTTGATTTTTTTGTTCCATCATGATGTATATATATCATATAATATACTATAATTAGTAATAATTGGATATAAATTAATTTTACATGCAAAAAAAATTGAAAACACGAAATAAAATTCAATACATTCTTTTCGAAAAGAAATAAATGTAGTTTCAAAACTTTTTAAATACAAATTCAAAGTTGATTGAATATTATTAGATAAATAGTATAAGCTTTGCTGTATGCAAAAGTAAATAATAGATTTATTAGAAATAAGTAAATAATTTTTCTTTTAAAAACTTGTTTTAAAAAAATCAAATTTGAAAATTCAATAAGTACACAAATAAATAATGACTTTTTTTAAATTATATAGGTAAATTCAATTTTAATTTATTCGAAATCAAAAATTTAAATAATAAAATTTTATTTTAAATATATTTATATTTTAAATATATTTATTTTAATATATTTTATATTATCATATAAAATATCCTTCTGATAATTCATGTCGTAATATAGTCAGAAATTAATAAAATTCATTCATGTTTGAAATATTTTTAAATTTAATTCATTGCAAAGTATAAACAAAATGAACAAATTTTATTGCTAATCTTTTATTTATTTTTTCATTTTTTAAATATTCTTTTTGATTATATTATATATAAACATTGTTTATATTTTATTTTGTAGAAAAAAATATAATTATTTAATTGATGCAAAAAACAATTCAATATGAGGATTTTATAAAAATATTAAATCTTATGAAAATATTAAATCTTGATTTTTAATCAATTTATATAAATTTAATCATTTGAAGTAAGTTAGATTTTTTAAAAATATTATAAGTAATTTTTTAAAAAAGTAAAGCAATCAAAACTACTATACAATTATGTAACATTTTATAACATGAATAAGAAGAGTATATTTATATAAATTATATTTATAAAATTAATAGAATTAATAAAATTTAACTTATATTATATTATATTATAATATATATGATATTGATAATGAAACTTAATTTTATAACAAATAAAAATATAATTTTTTTAATATTCATCTATTTTTCATAAATTATAATTCATATTTCCGTTTTAATATAACGTATTAAATAAATATTAATAAAATTACATATATATATGTGACAAAATGAATTCTTTTATTGATACATGATAAAAATCAAAATAAATATTTAATAAATAATAAATCTTTTAGAATATTTAAAAAAAAATTATATATATATTATATATCTAACATATATATCATATTTATATCATATATATATATCATATATCATTAAAAGTAAACATTAAACATGTTTCTATTAGAGATTTAATTATAGTTGAATATATTTCTATTACAAGATTTAATTATAGCTGAACATATTTAATTAAATATGTGTGAAAATGTTAAAGTGAGTTTCATTGTACATTGTTGAAAATTAGATATAAATCATTTAAAGATGTTTAAAAGCAAATAAATACGAATTTCTGAATTAAATATTTGCTTTTGAGAGATCATCACAAATATTCAAGTTTTTCATTTTAATCTTCCTATATTCTCGAATCAATTTGACTCCGAATAAAAAGTGGATATTTTTATAAATTTTTATAAAAATATTCAATGCATATAAAATTTATCATTTTCCGTTAGTAATTCATGAAAATAATAAATTTTCGATATAAAAACAAAATCATAAAAATATATATAGGATGTTAATTTGTAGGACTTTTTTTTTTAATTTATATTAGATAAAGTGAAAATAAATGAAGTGATTTTATTTTATTTTGTAGAAAAAAAGAGTAGAGTACGAATAAGACAAAATACGACAATGAAGATAGAATCATTTAAATTGTTTATATCTTAATAGGCCTTAACTGTTTTTTTTTTTGTATAAATATTAACTTTTTGCGTTTTTGATAATACTTAAATCAACAAAATTTTCACATTTAGTAAATTAATCAATTTTTTATTGGAGATATACATACATACATATATATATATATATATATATATATACACAAATGTGTATTTATTTATACGTATTCCATTATAATGTCGTATGTAATATATTTGTACAATTCAAAAAATTTTTGTATATATTGTACATATTCAAAAAATGAAAAATCAAACATGATAAATCGAAAAAAATGTTTTTTTAAATTTTAAATTTTAAATTTTTAATTTTAAGAATATTTTTAGGATATATTGTTTTAATTGTACACATTATGAAATTATCAAATACTATATAATAAAACTAAAATACTAAACAATACTAAACAAATACTAAAACGTAATTTTTTTACGCAAAAAATTGGATCAATCTTCAAAGTAAATAAAAACAATATAAACATACTAAAGAAAAAAATAAAAAATTGTTTTTAATTTTGAAAATATTAATTTTTCGATTCATGTTTATTAAGATTTTTTTCATTTATTAAATATATACTACTCATTATTTTTTTATATCTTATTTTATATATTATCTCTGACAAAAAATTTTTAATTAAATGCAATATGAAATTTATTAAAAATAATTATAGTTTTTAAGATGTGAATTATTATGATGTAATTGCTAATATTATATATAAATAGGAATTGTTTCGATATAAATTAAATACAAAAAAAAAATAGCAATAAATAAATAATAATTTAAATTATATTTCTTTATTAGGAATAAAACTGCGAGAAAGTTAAATTTTAATTGAATTAATTGTTAACACATATAAAAATTATGGACATAAATTATAAAATATATATAAGTAAAAAGTTATAAAATATTTATATACATAATATACATACAAATATACATAGAAGTTATAAAATATACATATATTGAATAGGGAATATTTTTAAAAAATTATTTATTTTTTTGTAAATAATTATTTTTCATAATAATAACTCTTTTTCCCAGATTTTTTCCGATCAAATATAATATTTTTTCAAATACTATTTTATTTTTTGTCTATGTTTTTCTTCATAATTTCTAGAAATTTAAATTATTTTATTTTTGTATAATTAATATCTCATCATTTTATGTTAAATGTTTTAATATATTTTATATTTAGATTTAAATCATTTTATATATATCATTTTATACTTTCAAAAATTACAAATATAGTTTTATTATTATTTTTATATATATAATTTATTTTTTAAAATTTATATTGCATTTGATCAAAAGTTTTTTTTGTTAATGTTATATTATATCTAATTTAAATCAAATATTCTTTTTTATATTTTTTTTTCTTTTCAAATCTTATATTGCCTTTTATCCTTGACATTTTTCATAATCTATAATTCTGAATAATTTCTATTACAAGTCATCTCGTTTCAAAATACAATTCTCGCAGTCTGTTCCCTTAAAGTTATCGAATGAAAATCATCGACGACAGAGGGTACAAGCAAAAGTTTCTTTCTCTATGTGATGCCTCTCGACACAAAGAATAGCGACAGAGCCCAAGGTATTAAGGACGAAACTTCTATTCTGCATTTATACGTCATTAGACGAGTTTCGCATAATGGTTTCGCTTGTCTAGCATGCATAATGTCCATTAGTGACGAAGAATCCGTGTGCACGATTGTGACAAACTAGAAAGATGGATGTTATTTTTTAAATCAAACTGATGTTATACCTTTTCGATTATACTCTTTCAATTCCATCTCCTCGAAAATCCTCCGATGATCATTGAGAACAAAAGAGCATATTATGGATCGCACTTTCATTGGAAATTAATTTTTGTGAAAGAATTTATATATTCGTTAACATTTGAACTTGATTGCATTGAATTTTTATTTTTAGAAATATTTTTAGAATATCATTTTTCCAATTTTTCCAATTTTTATAAAAAATTATATGAATTTATACGACGATTTTTTATATTATTTAATTGTAAGTTTCTTTTGCTTCTAATTTTTGATATTAGATCAACAAAATAAGTAAAATAGAGAAAGGATTATAAAATTATTAAATATTAGAAAAGATTCTTAAAGATTTATAATAAATTATGAATACTGCGCTATAAATTGATCATTATATAAAAACGACAAATTATTTAATTTATTTAAATTGATATTTGAATAATAATTTAAATTTTTCATTTACAATATACATATAGCCTATAATTTGAATTTATATAAGATTATAATTTTATTTATTTTGTTTCACTATGAAAATTTCTCTTTTTTTTTATCTCATATAAACTTATATTTTAATTCAAATTATTACTTATTTTATCATAACTCAAATTTAAAATAATCCAATCATAGAAAATTGATATTTATCTTTATTATCGCTGCTTTTTAAATTTCAATAATCAAATAGTATACTACATACTCAATAATCATTTGAAATGTCTGAAAAAGATATCATTTGCAAATTATTTGAATTCTTTAAATCTAATCCTCAAATTATTTTCATTCTATAAACTTATTTTATTCTTAAAATTTCGATAAAATGAAATTTATATAACTTGAAATTTTAACTTTTTCTCTTAGAAGAAAGGAAGAAGTTATCGAGTTGTATTCTTGATTCACAAAAGACATTCAAATATTCGCAATAAAATTGTTAATAATAAAATAAATTGTTAATAATAAAAATGTATATTAGATTTATATACTGAAAATATTATTGTAATTATTATATGAATATTATATTTTATATATTATATATTATATATTATATGTTATATGAAAAATTATAGATTATATATTATATGAAAAATTTTTTTTTATGAGATATTACTCTAAGAGAGCAAAACTAGATTCTCAAAATTTAAACGCTTTTTTCATTTTTTTAAATATAACTTTGCAATATTATAAATAAAAAAAAATAAATTTTACAAATGTGTTTAATTTTAAACATATATTTTGTATATATAAAATTTTAGATTTTAATGCCTTATTATCTATTTTATAAGGAATATTATAATATATATTTAATATATGAAATTATATTAAATAAATACAAAAAAATATTGAAATTTAAAGGACAGATTTCATTTTCTCAAAGAAATTTTCGCGAAAAAATAATGTTTCTATTATGTTTTATAATGTTCTATTATGTTTTACATGCATATAAAATTTCATTAAAATTAGATAATTTTCGCGAAAAAATAATGTTTCTATTATGTTTTATAATGTTCTATTATGTTTTACATACATATAAAATTTCATTAAAATTAGATAATTTTTAAATTTTAAATTTTGAATTTTAAATTTTATAATATTCTATTATGTTTTACATGTATATAAAATTTCATTAAAATTAGATGACTTTTAAATTAAGTGAAATTTCCTCAAAGATAGCATGAGCTATTGTATATTCATGACTAATAACTCATTCATGACTAATAATTATCATCATCAGAAACTGCAATTAATTTCCGCATAATCTTTTAATTAATGTGGAAAATATCTCTTCTCTTTTCAGAGAAATATGTTGAATGTATGTTTCGGGACCTACGACACAGAAGTAGTCAAAGGATGCTCGTGAGAAACGTTGAAGTCAAGAAAAATCGAGACAATCGCGGTAATTGCAGGAAGCGAACACGGCATGCTGTCAGATGAGACAATAGTATCGTAAAGTTCGCGAAAATAGGAGAACAAGTATCATTAAAAAGATGTTTCCATGCTATAGAAACGATTCGTGATTTTTAACTATGAAATAGATTTGATAAATAAAATAATTTGATTTTATTTATAACTTAAATAATGGAAATATTTAAAATTTTTTATTTTATATATATAAATTATATAAATTATTTGTTTTATATAATTTGAAAGTATTATTTAAAAATATAATATTATAAAATTTTATAATATAAAAAATTATTTGAAAATGATTTTTTAATCTTCGAAAAATTATTACTTTTTGTCTAAAAGTCATTTCTCGAAAACAGAAATAGAAAATTAATTAAAATAATTTATTCCTACGAAATTATTATGTTATTTTTGTATATATAATTCAAATAAAATTTTTTTTATTCATAATTAATTTATGAAAATATTAATTTTCATTCGTATCATTTGAATATGAAATTGCAATTCGCTATAATCTTTTATTCTTCAACAAAAAAAATAAATAAGACAAACTGATGAAACCAATGAAATAGATTCAATACGAATGAATATAATGCTTTTGATATTAATTACCGCAATTTCCGTTTGATTCTTTTACAACAATATTAACAACAACAAAATTTACAAACAGATACATATATATCTTTATATATTAAAAAAAGACAGAGATAATTTGCTATTATTTTAAATACAGAAAAATAAATAAGCATATCTTTTAAAGTTAAAAAGTAAGAGAAACAATTTTATTTGTCGATATAAAAATAATAACATCATTTAATCTATTTACAATTATTGGAATCATAAAATCAATAATAAAAATCATATACTAGATATTTTTCTGTTAACATTTACATATCAAAATTTAAACATTAAAATATTTGAAAATTATATATATATATATATAATTACTGTATATATTATATGTATTAGATTACTATTAGATTATATTACTATATATTTGTATTATATATAATTATATATTATTAAGTAATATAAATTAAGTAATATTATTAGTAATATAAAATATATTACTATATAATATATTTATTATTTATAAATACTAATATATTAATATATTGTATTATATATAGTACTATATTGTATTTATATTGTACTATATATATATATTAATTAATTTTATAAATCCAAATATTTTAACGAATGGAAAAATAAAAATAGAGTAATATTTTTTTATTATTTAAAAAATGTATTTATTACCTCATTATTAATAAATTCTATTAAAATTAAAAATAAGATTTTTTTTTTGAGACATTATAGATTATACATTTAATAAAATTAATTTACATAATTCTATAGTTTTCTCAACGATAAACAAATTTTATTATTTTTTTTAATAAAAATTATTAATTTTTTTGTAAAATTGTTGATTTTAAATTCAATAAATCATCTACAGTCATTTCAATATTTTTTTCAATATTTTTAAAAAATAAATTTATGTAAGAAGATCATGCAGTTATCTTTATTGTTTACAATCATTCATTGAATTCATGAAATTTTATTTATTTTTTTATTATATATTAATTTTGTTAAAATATATATGTATATATTTATATGTACATATATATATGTATGTATGTATGATTTAAGAATTATTTCTTTTTTAACATAATTGATAAACAAGATATAATACAACTTGTATTAACTTATCAAATTTTAAAGAAATATTGCATTTGTACTGACATAACAATATATAATCTCATCTATTTAAAATATACTCTTCAATGTAACTATTTTTATTTATATAATTTTAATATACTTTTTGGTCCAATATCAGTATTTAATATTTTTATATTATAATTTATCTCAATTCATAAAAAATTTGGCTTTTCTATGATAATTAATTATTTTCTTAGTATTTTACATGCATCAAGTTATTATATTTGTAAATTAATTAAACATCCGAAAGAGTTTTTTAATATTGTTAATAATTTTTGTTCAAAGATCTGATAGAAAGCCATAAACGCAAGCATAAAGCATTTAGATAAAATGCTCAGGTTTTAATTTCAGCTTTTTTCTGTATTTCATTTTAATCATATCTCGTTTATATTTTTGTAAGTATTAACAAGGTATTTTTAATGTTTCCAGATTTTAAAATATTCAATTAATAATAACATGATTAACAAAAATCATATTTCTATAATACTTTATAAATTTGATACGCAATATACTTAAAATTATACAATATTTTACAGAAAAAACTATAAGTTCTAACTAAAAGCTATTCTATTTTATTTTTTTAAAACTATANATTTTTTTATAAAAAAAATTATATTATAATCATTTATATTTTATAATTTTTCTTAAATAAAAAATATAATTAATATTTTAATAATTTATTTTTTATAATAAAAAATTTGTCAAATTTTCATTGTTATATCTTTAAATGAGATTAATAATAATTATATGTAGAAAAACTATATGTAGAGTATTATATGTAGAATAATAACTAAATTAATTTTAATATCTACATTTTAAAATTAATAATATAATAAACATAAAAATAAAATTTATAATATAGAAAAAGCTTTTATAAAATTTTTAATAAAATTATGTTATTATAAAAATTATAATTTAAAATAATTAAAAATATAATTTATTTTTAAAGAATCTAATAACAACAACAATAAATAAATAT
Organism: Apis laboriosa; assembly: GCF_014066325.1. Taxonomy (NCBI): domain Eukaryota; kingdom Metazoa; phylum Arthropoda; class Insecta; order Hymenoptera; family Apidae; genus Apis; species Apis laboriosa. The sequence goes on along the minus strand of NW_025222552.1, from coordinate 2,634,758 downwards.
TTTCGATTTTTTTCTGATAGATATTTTTTTACTTGAAATTTTCAATATATTTCAAAAATAGTTTCGAAAAACATTATATAAATATATTCAGAGATCGCATAAATTTAAAATTTGAAGTTTTTATTTATTTCAAAAAAATTAATTTAATCTCAAATTTTATCATAAATAAATGAAAAAAATAAGCAACCAAACATTTTATTCAACGCTTTTCATTTGTAATAATTTGTACATAAGTAATAATTATTACTTGTATATTTAAAATAATTAATAAAATTAAAAAATTAATATTTTTTAAACATATGATATATTAGAAAAATAAGTTTCTAATATCGCTCTCTTGTTTTCATGATGTAATAGTTTTCAAAATATTTATCATTATTTACAAAAGAGTACTCTTCACTGATTTCAATGAAATATATAAATATTGAAATATATTATGGAAAGTATAATTTTGATTTTTCCTTCTATATATGGATTAATAAGTTTTAATTGTTGAGATTTGAAAAACATATTTGATATACATAATATTTTTAAATTTATGATACGTTTATCAATTAGCAAATGAATTAGATTTGATACGATATCAATTAGCAAATGAATTATATTATATAATAACGCAAATGAATGAAATATGGAACAGGAGGAGGATTAAACACTCTTATTTATTTATATTTTTATTTTATAATAGATAGTAATTATATAAAAAAAAGTAAATTTAATGATTTCGATGATTTTGAATTATTATTATTTCTTTATATTATATAGAATAAAATTTTAAATAACTTTTTATTATTATATTTATAATCATTATTTATAATTCATAGATATTTTTTTTTTAGACATTTTTAAGGTATTTGGAAGAGTTGCTAATATTACTATATTGAATTTTATCTATACACATATGTCCATGATCATGTGTGCAATCACTATTTATCTATCTATTTAAAAATAACATTATGAAAAAGATAACTAAATAGATAAACATATAACTAGTCAAAAAACATTTTATTTATAGATTAAAATCTAACCCTTACTGAGTTTAGAGATTTTGCGTAAGAAATCATTAGTACTTAATATTTATTTATCCATAGATTATCTAACTTTGGTATTCCAAGGATCTTTCAGATTCAAAATCATTAAAATCGATGAGTATATTCTTTTAAATAAATAAATATTAAATATTTAAATTATTGTGATTGTTTTTAAATATATGATAATTCATTTTATTAATTTATCAATATTAGAAATAATTTAATTTATAAATAAGTTAATTTATAAACATTTCTAATTTTATAATTTTCTAGCTAAGATATAATTTTAAACAACATCAAAAAATAATATAATAATAATATAAAAACTATTATTTATTATTTATTATTTTATTATTACAATAAAATTTATCAATAATTATCAATTCTAATGTTCATCAGAAATAAAATCAAAATATCATTATTTTCAATTTATAATTCTAATTACATTTAAAAAAAATATTCTATCACTATGATTTAAAAAATTTTAATATTTAAATTTTTTGATTTATAAAATACAAAATTAAATATTTCAAAGAAATTCATAAAAAATATTAATAAAGAATTAATATAAAAGTATAGACTATAATATAAAATATCTTTAAATATTTTATGTAGATATTTTAGAAGCATAATCCACCATAAAATTGTTTTCAATAGAAAGCATCTTGAAAATCAAGATATTTTTCACATTATAACGAAATATATTTGACAATAAATAACTGAAAAAAAAAAAGGAACAGAAATAAGGAAACTTTGTTAACCACAAGAAAATGCTATCTTTTTATATCGAATTATATGCAATGAAAAAATTATGTAAATATTATTAAAAAATTATATAAATAAATATTTGAAAAATATCTTAATAAAATTTTTTTCTAAAATAGTTTATCGTCTTAAAATAAATTTTTTATTTTTTTAATTACTATCTTGATTCTAAAATTATAAAATTTTTACGATATTTCATATATAATTCATCTAATAAAGGAAATGCACGATACATTTTTTTCTGATAGAAATTTCTTATCAAAGCTCATTATTATTTCATGCAATCGTATTATAATGATAGTTTGAATATTATTGTAGTTGAATCATAAAGAAATTGTAAAAATTTTTTTTGATCAAATTTTCGATCATCAGCATGCACCTTCTGCTTTTTAGTTACATTTCATTTTATTTTCTAGATATTATCACGGATTAGAATCGTTCTGAAACTTCCACCCTCATTTTAAAACTTTTTGTCCGTATGTTTTATCTGAACTTTCGATTATTGTAATGTATTCCTTCTTTGCAATTTTATTTTACATTTTTTTTCTAAAATGTGTCTATAATTGCAACTTTATAAAGTTTGATAAATGCAGTTTTTTTTTTATATTAATCGATGTTTTTGTGTTGATATTTTTTCTTAGAGATGTTGAATAATTCCTAGAATTTTTATATTTTTTACAGATTAAAAGAAAAATGAGAAAAATAGTTAAATGAAAATTATATGTAAAAAGGAATTTAATTTATTTGAAATTTATAAAATAAAAAATAATTAAAAGATATAGATTTTTTTCAAATAAAAAGTATAAATACATATTTTGTATAATACATATTTTAATATATTTTCATGAATTAGTTAATTTTAATCTATCTATACACTCTGCATATCTTAACAATACTGAAAAAAAAGGAATCTGAATGAAACAGAAAATATAGAGAAGGATATAAAATTAATATATATTTGGTATTATTTTGATCATAAAAATACTAAAATTTATAATAATAAAATAAAATATACATATATAAAAATTATATTTTTCTTGGTCAATTATATTTTAATATTTCATTAATATATTAATATATTATATTATTATATATTATATTATATATTATAATATATAATTAATTCATTAATATATTATAGTTCAATTATTGGTGATATAAATCATAGATAATATTAAGATTTTATTTGAAGCGATAATGTCAAAAATATATTTATGAATTTATAAATGAATAAATTTGTAGCTATTTACATATATAAATATATGCAATATATATAATATTAACATATATACATTTTTTTTTAGATAATCAACCAAAGATATCAAAAATCAGACCAAAGATACCTTAGAGATCGAAACAAAAACAAAAATTAATATATAAAAAATCAGTTACAATTACTTATTTATTTATAATTTAATAAATAAATTTATATTTTAATAGAAAAAACAAAATATAGATGGAGCGAGAACCAAAAATAGTTTCAGTTTTTGTCGCATTATTTCGCTTTGTTTTCACTTTACTTCATAAAACGCAAACTTAAATTTATTGCGATGTCATACAATTTTAAAATTATTTATCATAAATTTTATTTTATTTTGTCAAAACATTCTAAATATTTTCATTTTTTTACTATCCAATTTTATTTTGATTAATTTGTATGTGAAACTTTGAAATTAAATAATAATTTTTAATTTAATCTCTCTCAAATAAATTGACGAAAAGAATTAATATCTTCTCTTTAAATTTTAAAGTTTGCTAATGATCAGTTTTAAATATATACAATTTGATGTATACTATGAATTTTAAGTTATCTTATTAATATTAAGTTATCTTATTTTAACTTATCTTCACGATAATTATTAAAAAATTATTAAAAGTGATCCATTAAATAAAAAGTTAAAAATCGTATCTTCTTTTGAATTTCGGTTTTGAATATCATATATATTTCCTTATTCTTTTCTTTCTTTTTATATAAATATGAATAAAAAAAGAAAACTATTGAAATAGTGATTCAATTAGGGGATATACAAAAAAAGATGGATATATAAAAAAAAAAATAATTTTATTATAGTATGATAATAATAAAAATTAGAAATTGTATAAATATTATTATTGAATAAAAGATAAAATGAAAAAATAGCAAAATGAGCTTAAATATTATAATGCATATTGTATTTTGAATATTATATACATTTTTTGTTTGTCATATGTATTTTATATATATATATATATATATATGTTTTGTATAAATATTCGCAATCTAGCTATAATTAATCAATATACTAATTATTAATAAATTAATAAATTAATAAATATTACAGATACAAGAAATATCAAATTTCGAAAAATTTAAGTCTATAACTTTTTTATATATTTTTTATAAGTCTATAACTATAAATTTAAGTCATAACTCTTTTTCTAAAATTTTTTATTCTTATCCAATTCTATAATAATAATTTTCAATAATTTTTAATATTTATTCTATTATTCATTTTATTATATTCATTCTATTATCATAAAATATTATCTAAAATTGAAATATTTCAAGATGAAATAATATGTATATCTATAATAAATTTCAGCAAATTTAGTCAAATTTATAATTAATCGTTATATCTAAAGTAGTTGATTTGCAATTCATACTCAATTCACATTCACATTCTAAAAGTTATGGCAAAAAATGTTGAGGATGGATAAGTCTAGAAGTTCATCGAGAAAGAACAATGTATATTTTCACATTAATAACTAGAATATCGCAATATTCTCAACAACAAGAATGGTGATTTTTGAGAAGATAGTGCCTGAGAGAAATAACAAAGAAGAGGAAGAAAGAGAATGGGATGAGAAAGAAGACACGCGATCTATGGGAAAACGTCGGGTCACTCTTATCGCCGTTTCCATACGCACGTAGGGAAAATGGTCGCCTTATCTGGTATTTCCATGAATAATTTAGAGAGCTTCACTGTTGAAAACTTCTCTCGTAGCCTTCTCGTTCCATCGTTCCGACCTTTCTCGTGCGTTACCCTCTTCTTATGAGGGAACTATCGTTGGATGGAAAAAAGAGCTGGTTCAAATCAGTGTAATGAATAGAAATCGACAGAAGAAACAGAAAATTGTTTTCAATGAAAATAGGATTAAATTTTAATTTTCTTTTTTGATTTGATTGTGTTTTAATGACTCACAAATAAACATTTCATATAATTATACTCAAAAATGAGCATTTAAATTATATATTCATATTAATGAACACTATATGAAATGTACTTGAGTTAAATTAAATTAAAAATCTCAAAATTGATAAAAAAAATATTTCTGTTATATGTGAGTATAACCAGCTAGCTTTAAATGATAGTCTTACTAACGCATATAATATTAGGAAAATACACACACAAGAAAAATTCAATGGTCTAATATCAAAAGTTTTTTGCGAATAACTCGAAAATTAAAATCGATCACTGGTTATGTTTAAAAAAGAAAGTTACTTAAAAATGAAGCAAAAATGAAATATTATTATAATATTATATAAACATTTTTATTTTTATTTTTATTCATATATTTTAAATTTTCATAAATATTAATTTTTTTGTAAGAGGAATCTCAAATTTTTAATATCTCTTCTCCACAAATTAAATATTTCATAGTAATTTTTTTGTATGAACATTTTTTTTATGTTCAAATTGTTTTAATATTGAAAAATATTTGAAAATATATAAGTAAGTAAAAATATATTATAAAATTTTCAATATTGATCTTCATAATTAATATATCATAATAATATATCTTTTTATATATTTTGATATATTTTAATATTTTTTAATCATATTGATATCATAGATACAATTTATTACTTTGGAATGTGTCCTTCATTGGTAAGATTTGTAATATCGTAATCAGCTGTTGTAATCTCTTTAAATTTTCAAAGCTTAATCTAAAAGATTAGATAAGTTTAGATTATTAAAATATTATAGAACTTAATTTATTTATTCTAACGTCAAGAGTCTCAAAAACTGAATCTTGCTCTACCTTAACTAACTTCCTAAACTTCGTAGATTTAAACTTTGTTAGAAGATTGAAGCTAATATGATGTTAGCCTTTAAAATTCAGGTTTTTAAAAGTTGAATGTTAAAGAAAGAATGTTAAGAAATTTATATAATATTAATCAAGATCATAATTGAGTTAGATTTGTAGAATAATTTATTGTTATTTATAAATTTGATAAAAAATGAATAAATGATAGAATACTTTTAGCAGAATAATTCTTTTATTTTCAACAAAAAAATATATTTTCATGTAATATAAGAAATTATAATGAATTTCATTTGAAAAATATTATTTTCATAATTTAGTAAAAATATTACAGTATATTTTATCAAAAATAATAAAATATATTGGATAATAAAAATAATAATATTTTTTTTTCTTTTCCATATCAATTTAATATCAATTTAATATATAACTATAGAAACATGTTAAAAAAATAATTTTATGTATATAATTATAAAAATTATTGAATTTAATTTACTGATATAATTAATAAATATTAGAACTAGAATCAATAAATCACAATTCAAAAAATATACATACAATAATTCAATAATATAATAATCGATAATTTAATAAAAATACAATTGATTACATTAAATATTAATTTCGATGAAAAATATACGTTTATTGCAATTTAATTTATCATCGATCATAGTTCCTTTATTATAAATTATCGTTAAAATATCATAAAATCTTCCTTCATAAAAAAATTCTAGAAGAATGTTTACGTTCTAATTTAAAGATAAACAGAATAACATTACTGCAAGAATTTTATAAAAATTTTAAATATAATCAAATTAAAATATAATTTTCTATTTCGCGTTTTTTTTATTATTTATAACGTCCAATACATTCATGCGTGTTTGCGAAACTCTATTATAAAAATCATAATATAATCGATAATAATATAATCGAATAAATTTCATTAGTCATTGATGTTCCCACTGATATAACATTGCATAAGTTGAGCGAAGAAGCATAGAAGAGTACAGATGAAATTGAACCGATATAACTGAAATTTTTTCTTGTAATTTTTTAAAAAACGATGGTTGAATTTGATTCATGTCAGCCGATGAGAGATTGTAACGTGATTAGTCGTCAATGTAAGGTGATAAAAATTATCACTAAAAATTAACATCAAAGAATTATATTAGGCGTATTCATGATGAAGAGGGATCAATTGAAAAAGTAGTCAACAAAATGTTTAATTTGTTACATTTATTCATCATCTTGTGAACATCATCTAAATTTCAAACATACTATTTTTTTTTATGAATTTTCTGATATTGTTACGAACTATTATGATTATTATAATTATAATATAGAAAATTTACATTATATTATTTAAAACTGATATAAAAAAAAAATTTTGTCTCTTAATTACTGCCTGAAATATGAATGAAAATTTAGCAGAAAAAATATGATAAATAATCTATAAATGTTTATATATTGAAAGATCTATATGAGAAACTTAAAAGTGTAAAAATATATAGAAAACATAATATGCAAAAACAATAAAATAATATCTAATAAAATAAAATAAAATATTAAATATATTTAATATTTAATAGATAATTTTTATTTTCATTTCATTTTTATTTCTATTTCTATAAGAAAATTTTTAATTATACGCAATAATATAATACATTTATATAAAATTTATTAAAAATAATAATAATTTTTGAGATATAAAATGCTATTATAAGAATATAAAATATTAATAATTAAAATATTAATAAGAATATTAAATACATGAAAATATTAAATGAATTGATATAAAATAAATGCAACAAAAAAAATAATTTAAGTTTTTTATAAAGAAAATAATGAGAAAATAAAATGTTAATTAAACATATCATTAATAACTTCAATACCAAAATATTTAAGAATAATTGTACATAAAAGTATCTTAAAATATTAAATAATAGAAAATATTTGAAAAAATAATAATTTCTTGTAAATTTATAATAATGATTATTTTTTTCGACTTCAGCCAGTTAAATAGTATTTTCCATATTATTTTATTTTTTCATTGTTTTATTTCAAAATGAGGAAAAAATTACTTTTTTTCATATTTACTTTATATTTAATATTTTCATGGTTTATATTTATTATAAAATTTTATATTTATACTTCAAAATTGACATTTTCATATTTTTAATTTTTTATTATATTTGACTGAAAACTTTAATTGAGAGTAATATAATTAGAGTAATAAAAACTGATTCGTGATTTTGCGTGAATATTCGTAATTTAATACTTCATAAATAATATTTTTTAATTTTTAGAAAAGAGCAATATTAAACTTGGACTTATCAAGTTATTTTATGTTTGATTAATGTTGTTAATCTATTTGAGATTAATAATGTACTAGTTGTGTTATACAGTATTCAAATATCTACTTCAATGTATCAGATATTTTAAAATTTATATTATTAATTATTAGTAAAAGTTATATATATATAAAACTACATATAATTATATATTGTTTTATATATATAATTTTTGAGATTATAATTATATAATTATATAATTATATATATAATTATATATTCTCTTAATTATTGGACATTAAATACAGAAATTAAACAATAATTCTTCATTTTTTGATTTTCAATATTACTTATATTATTTACTGATAAATATATTTATATATTATTGTAAGTATTGGTATTCAAGCAGAAATATCAGTTATTCAAAATCAAAAAAGGATATGATAAATTTTCTTTAATCATATTATGCATTATATTATATGAGATTATACAAAATTAGTCTCTTATTCTTGTAAATATTTTATAAATTTTATTTTATACGATCAATTTTATTTTACAGATTAAATTAATACCTTTTAAATAAAATTTACCATTTGAAAACAAATATAAATAAAATGAATTCTGATTTTTTATTTTTTATTAATTGTCAGAGAGAATATAAAAATTCAAGGAATATAAATAAATTAATATTTTGTATGAAAATTCCAATAAAATTGATTAATTATAATAAAAACAATATAAACGTGATTTTAAACATTTCATTAAAAAAAAATGATTTTTTTTATTACATCTTATTAAAATGATACGAAATATTTATATTTTCTAATAAATTTTTACGTCACAAATTTTAATGTAATATTTAATTTTATTTAATATATCTTAAAGATATACTATTAAGACTTTATTATAAAAATTAAAAAGATTATATCATAAATTCATTTTATGAAAATAATGAAATATTAAATCTTCCCATGAATGAAATTACTTGAATACCGCATTTTGCAAATAAACAATGAATTTATTCAGCACAAAAGTTTCATATGCCAAAGAAAAAAGATTTAAACGATTCTCTTGAAATATGAATTTTTCATGATATTTTTGACAAATATTACATGAATTTCAATTTCCGCATTTTCCAATAATAGAAATCATAGAAATTTCATTTCGCAGTCAAACGTAACAAATATCCACCTAATATTTAAAAACAATAGTGTTGCAATGAAATTGATACTAATGAAACTTGATCCTATATTACGATGCCAATAATTTTATCATTTTATTTTGCTATTCATCAAACAAACTTTACTAATATACTACATTTTAATCGACTTATTTAACACCAATATGGTTAAAATTGACAAATGATAATATATCTTTCAATATATATATATATCTTAATATTTGAATTCATTTTGCTAAAAAAATAAATATTATAAATTTTAGTATAATATATATTATAAATATAAACAAATAATGAAAATTTTGTAATAATAAAAAAAATAAGCAATTATTTAGATAAAAAAAAATATTTATGAATAAAAATTGAAATTATTAGAACGAGAAATTAAAATTTTTATTTTGTATAAATGGAATAGTTATTTTTTCGTTCTCAATCAAATATATTTTTTTTCAAATAATATTTTCAAATAAAAAATTAATTATTTTTCCATTAAAAAAATCATATATATATAATGATAATTATTAAAAAATATTTGAAATAATATCTTTATAATAATACTTGTTTAATATTATTTAATATTATTAAATAATAATAATATTTAACGAAAATAAAATAATATTTAATAAAAATGATAATTATTGTAAAAATATCTGAAATAATACCTCTACAATAATTGTATTATAAGTTTTCATGTTTTTTTTTATATAAATTATTTTATTTTTCAAGATTTTAATGTCACTTACCCAGCATGAAGAAACATATAAAACGCAAACCTCCAGAGCTCGAGACGTTTGTCCGGTCTGTAAATGAAAACGCTGTCGATTGGTACCGGTCCTGAAGGATTTACCTCTCCCATCGCCACTGTATAATATGTAAAGAAACCCAGCTATAATCAAAAATTAATGGATATTATCAATAAATTTTCATGATTTTATAAACTCATTACTAATATAGATGATAATAAAAAAATGAAAATAAATAATTTTATAAGAATTTCTATAAAATTCTATTAACTAGATGTTTATTAATTAGATATATTTTTAACTAAATAAATTCTATAAAAAATATGTATTCAATAAATTTCTATTTGAAATATAATTTTAAATAATTAAAAAATTAATAAAAAGAAATTCTTATTTTTTATAGTAGTTTATTTATAAACAATATTTATAAATATATTTATAAAGTTTTATAATAGTGATTTTTAATTTATTGTATTTATGATTTATAATTTCTAATAAAAAATAAGAACAAAAAATACAAATGTCATTTCAAATGTTTTGTATTGTTTTTTTGAAATAAGCTAATTTCAAGAAAATAGAGATTTCTTTAATTAAGAGATTCTCTAATCTTTAACTTTCTCTAATCTTTTAAGAGATTAAATATATTTTTAGATTAAATACGTTATTAATTTTTAAAGTTTCATGAATATAGCGATGTATTTTATTATATGGAAGAAATAATAGATTTTTCTATTTTTAAATTCACTCATAATTTTTGCAAATTATTACAATTCCACTATTATAGAATATGATTTTATAAAAAGTTAAGTATTTATAAAACTAACTCAATGAAATTATTTTTTAAAGTATTTATCTTAACGTTTTCAATAATTCCTCTTATTAAAAAAATGAAAACGATCTTTTATTTTTCTGATATTATTTTAACTTTATTTTTATTATAGTTTTATATTAATAATATTAAAAATATTATATATATATTTTTTAATTATTTTCATGTTTCACTATTGTAAAACATCTCTTAAGTTAGGAAATATTTCGAACCTCTATAAATTCTGCAAATGATATTTTTTTATTTTATCTTCTCTAAATATATTATTTATGAAAAATGCTTTGAAGTAAAATATTGTCGTTCGTTTTTCAAAATGTATATTCTTAATCTTCGATACAAAGAAATCTATCATAAAAGGATATTGCAGGAATGCAGAATTTCACGATCGGCTATTATATATAACTAATATATAAATTAAGGCACGTTTCATAACGATTTATTGTTGATATTGCAAAAGATATGTATTAGTTTGGCCACTTCATTTGTCTTACATATAACGAAAAGAAGCATTACTCAAACACATTGTATTTTTCAAGTATTTATTCTGTGGTTCAAAAATTTTATCAAAATTAAAATCTCTATTTCCATATATGCATATAATATATACATAATGTCACAATAATACAATGTCAATGTTTATTCGGTTAAAAACTCAGTTACGTTATTGATTTTCAAAAAATATTGTAGTGAAAAAAATTGTATATTATATTGTATTAAAAGAAAGAAAGAATAAAAATGATAGTTATAGATCCAATATCTTTTGTAATAAATCTAAATATCTCACTGAAAATCATAAGTTGGAGTTTTATACTAGGTGAAAAATCCATATGTTTTGAGAGATAAAAGGAGGAATTGATAAATTAATATCATATAATATCTATAATTTATTAAAAGAAAGGAGTTAACTAATGCAATTTTTATTTGACTAAATATTTATTAATCAGTGAGTCTTTTTAAATTTGCTTGTTCAATTTTACTTAATTTTTTTGTTCATTATGATAAATATATAATTTTTTTTAAATAATTTTGTAAGTTGTAAAATTTTGCAATCTTTTTTATTAAATATACTTATATAAAATAATAATATAGATAATATTTAATCATTAATTCATAATTATAATTAATAGATAATATTTAATAATTTTAAAATTAATAATAAATTAAAAAAAATTATTTTTTTTTATTATTTGTTATCAGTATGGTAAAATAAAATATAGTATAAAAAACATACAATTTATTTATTTACGAAATGATATACTATAAAAAATATAAATATAATAATTTATACATAATTACATACATTGTACTTTATTATTTAGATTAATAATAAAATTTATATTAATATATAAGACTATTTTTTTTTAAATTTAATTTTTTATAAATCTAAATAAAAAAATTAAAAAAATTAAAAATTTTTGCATGTTATCAGAATTGTTATATCATAATATATTAAAGATTTCAATGATTTTATATACATATATTCATATTTATTGAATAGTATATAAGACAGAATTGATTATATAATTCGATTTAAACTGAAGACACATAAATATGTTATTCTCTTTGATCTATTAAAATTCATCGAATTCAAACACAAATTTATATGTATTTTCGAGCAAATTATACGAGAGTTAATGGATATTGGTAATATAGAACCATTGAAAAATAATCTCTGCTATATTACCAGATTATAATTGCTTATCCTTTCTTTATTTCATTTCATTATATCAAATTATCATTATATCAAAGCGGATATCTGAAATTCATCTTACTTTAATACAATTTGTTACGATTCTTTTTCGATTTAAATGTCTTATAAATAAAATTTAAAAAATTGAAGTCTCATTTTTTAAGTTAAGAAAATTTTTATTTTTTTTATTTATATAAATTATTTTTTTTAAATGAAAACAATAAAATATTTTATAAAGGATTAAAATTATCAAAAAAATGTTTTATCAAAAATTGTTTGATGATCATATATAGCACAAATTATTTTTTTGTTCGTCGAGTTAAAGTCAACTTCATTTTTTAAAATAAAACTATATAATTTTGAATGCATTGATCGATCAATTTTGATATTTTCTATAAAAAAAAGTATTAACTACTCATGTTGAAGAATGAGAATGTAAGATTAATTAATTATTTAATTAATTATATATTAATTAATCCGAATGTCAATTATTTAGTTATTTAATGATTTATTAAATGATTAATTTGAATCCGAACGGAGAATGAATATGTATTTAAATTGCATCTAATATGTATTTAAATGCATCTAACAATTTTTATATTTTGAACATATATCTTTCTATTTAAAAGCGATTCATTGCTTGCAATTAATTTAGAAAAACAATATTTAATAATTATAATTTTTTAATTTAAACAATTATATTATATTTCTATAGTAAAATAAAAATAAAATACATATCATTGTTATAAATTTAAAATATGAAGTTATACTAATGTCAAAACATTTTCGTTCACTATATAAAGTAACAAAAAAAAAAAAAAATACTGTGTTATGCTGAAAAGTATATAATTATAATAAAAAATATGAATGACATAAAATGTTAAAATCATTTATTATTATCATAACGATCCAAATTATCGGCTTTTGGTAAGTAGCTAATGTAATGTAGCTACAGAAGGAGGACATATATCACAATTTGTAGTACATGCAGTATCATGATGATAATTATAAGCATGAATATAAATCATAACTTCTAATATTATATTGAGTCAACATTAGAATACAGCGCTACTTAGACATATTATTAAATATAATATACACTAGCTATTATATTTCCTTAATGATACAATAAAAAGTCGCATCAACAAATCATCCGTATGGGGATTTATTTATGTTATAATGACTCTTGTGAAACTTTTCTCTTGATTAAATGATTTATTATTTATCAAGATTATTTATTTTTATTTTTTTATTTTGTAAAAAAAAATTGAACTTTTTATGTTTTATGTTTGGAAAAATCTGGGAATGCAGACGAGAACAAAGAAATAAGTATCCGGAGTATAAAAATGGAAAAATTAAAAAAAAAAACAATACGAAAGAAATATAAAAATATTATAAGGAAAAAGCAAAATGAAAATGAATAAATAGAGTGTGAAAAGAATAGATAGAATATATATATATAGATATAGAATAGAAGATATAAGAAGAAAGAATAAAAAATATTAAATGCAAAAGTCTTGTCAATTCTTACATTATTTATAGCATTTTCAAAATAATTACAGATTTAAATAGAAATTAATTTAACGTAGAAAGAAATATAAGAAATTATATAAAGACAGTAATATATTGTTTATATTTTCTAAATTTTAACTTATCAAGATAATATTATATTGAAATAATCATTTAATCTTTTTGAAATTTTTGATTTCAATTTTGGATCCTTTTTTTAAAAAATAGATAGAATTAGAAAAATATATAATAATTAGAATAGAAAAGAATACTAACACTTAGAAATATATATAAATCAAATAAAAAATAATATACATATGTTGAGATATATATTGTTCCATAGAGGATCAGAAATATTTACAATATATGTATAAAATATCTTATCAGAAGTAAAATAAATAGTATTTATTCTTCTAACTTCACCGCAATCTATTTTCATTTATTATTTAGGTTATTAAACATTTTAAAAGGCCAAACATTTATAAATTTTATAGATTCAAAAAATCGATTCTTTGCAATATGTTTAATTATTTAAAAAAATAAATATGAAAATTCGTAGAAATGAATGATATAATAGATAGGATTAATATATTTGTGAAAAGATTTCCTTTAGAAAGTCAATTCAATATTTTTTAATTCAAAAAAACTTTTTTTTATCACAAGATTATTATTAATATTCGTTTAATTAACACAAATTTAAAATGCTTACAATTTAATAAATAAATCTTAACCGATATTTTTATATATCAAATTTTCATTTTAGTATATCAATATTCATTTTAGCTCTTATAATTGAATCTTTCAAAGGGATTTCAAAAATATATTATTAGTCAATATAGACTAATGTAAATTAAATTTTCTAAAGAGGAATAAAAAAAATTGTAAAACAAAAAAAAGACATGTGATCATAGAAAAATGATTTGAATGATAAGGAAAGGGAAAGAAAAAAGAATCTAAGTAAAGGAAATGATATATATATATATATATATATATATATATATATATAAATAGTTGAAAAAGAAGAATAAAAGAAGAAGATTCAAATGTTTTTGTTTATGATAAAATATTATACATAATAAATTATTTATTTAAAAATTTATATTTACTTTAAAAAATTAATAAAAATGATTTTGTTCTGTAGCAATGCATGCTTTACAAATTCAAATATCTCAGAGGTTGTCAAGAAATATTTTGATATAATTATTACTTATCTATATACTATATCTATACTATATCTGATATACTATATCTATACTATATCTATACTATATCTATACTATATCTGATTTTACATACAATTATTACTTAATCTGATTTTTTAATAAGCATGTATGAAACTTATCAATATAAGTTATACTTATTATATAATATAAGATAATAATATTATTATTATTTTAAACTAAATTTAAATAAAAATCTAAAATAATTGAATTCAAAAACAATTGTAATTGCATATAATTACATAAAAATAAAAACATAAGCGAAGCCAAATAAAATTTAACATTTTAGATGTTATTTAAAATACCTGAGTTATAATAAAATTAATAAGGAAAGATTTTATAATATATATTTATAATACTTTTAAATATTAAAACAATTTAATATAAAAGAATTTCAGTTTAATTTCATAAACAAGTTATTGCGAAATATTTAATTATGGAAAATTCAAATCCTATTTAAGACTTATTATTATTATCCTATTTAAGACTTCAACAAAAGAAAAAGAATTCTTTTAATGATTAGATATAATCACATATAATATAAATAGATGTAATATAAATTAGGGATAATATAAAGATATGAACCAAATTGTTTATGATGATACTAACACAAAAAAATGTTACTTTTAAGAATAAAATTTAAAAGACCTATTAATAATTACATGTTTGTTAATAATTTTATTTTAAAAATGAAGTTTTTTTCTTATTCAATCAATCAATAATATTATTAAATATTAGTAATCAACAAAATCAAAACTTTTATCTTTAAAATCAACTGTTGTGATAACTAAATTTTTTATTATTGAATAATATTACGAATGAAATTGAAACTAACAAGAATAAAATATTAAGAATTATTCATCATATTTATCATTGTTCACTATAAAAATAAAAAAAAAAGGTGCAAAAATTTCATTCAAACGTAATTGTGTTGTTCAATTTTGAAATTCTAAAAAATTCTCAAGAGGACTGGTGGTCTTTCTTGGACCTAGAAAAAAGATGAAGCAATTAGAGGAAACACTGCTTAATGGAGCTTAATAAGGGCTGGTCGTCATACTCTAGCAGACTTTTTGTTCCTCCTTTATGTCGGTACTTCAAACTCTATTTCTTCTCTTCATTTTCTTCATTTTCCTCCCACTGGCATTTCCGGGAGGAGATGAGAGAAATTTACGATGTATATGGTTGTTTTACAAATTAGTCATTTAGTCATTTTTTTATGCTTTAATAAATATATAACAATATGAAATATATTTTTAAAAAGTTTGATAAAATATATTAAAATTTATCTTTTATTTGTTCCAAATTTTCCTATTTCAATAATTTTATTTTATTAATTAGAATCTTAAAATTCTAATTAATCTCATCTTTTCGATAAAAAAAAAGTTTTATGTTATTGATAAGGAAATCCACATGCAATTTATTAATTAGTATATCTTTGTATCAATTCTTCAATTCGTATTATAAATTGATAAAATATATATATATATATATATAATATAAAGAATGTTATTTTTGAATTTATATCGATAATATAAATAGATAGATATTACAATTATAACTATATAATAACATAAAAAAATTATTATTATATTATTTTTATATATATTAATTGTTTTCGTTTATATTAATAGTATTAATATATTTATTTTATAAAATATCTTTGAAGCTTAATTCATTAGAAGTTGTTACAAAATTACGGAAATTTAAAATGTAAATATTATAAAACGATTATTGATGCTTTAAGTGATAAGCAATTTATTATCCGTATTAAATGAAATGCGGAGATAGAAGCGATGCTATAATTATTTCATTCTATCTCCATTTCTCTTCGTCTAACAAAAACTTAAATTGTTATAATTTAATAAATAAATCTTAACTAACATTTTTATACACCAACTTTTATATTCTTTTATGTTTTTTAAAATCAATTTTCAAAAATATCTCATGAATATATTAACATGCGTTATATAGGTATATGTTAATATATATTATATTATTTTTATATTTATATAAATAATTTTAAATTTTATGCTTAATATCTAAAATATTTTATTTCATTTTTTGAATAATACATATATGAAAGCATATTATAGAAATTTTTTTTTAATTTACATAGTTTATAGTATAAATGACAGACATAAAATGGAAATTTTTTTTTGAAAACAATTTTTTTATGATATTAAGATATTAAAAAATTTTAATAATTAAAATTTCTGTGCTAGATATTATAATTTTTATTTTATTATAATTTTTATTACATATATTATCAGAAATCAATTAGATATATTTTGTAAGAATTTTAATTAGAAACGGAAATATAAGATTAAAACTTATATTTTTAAAATTATGAAAAAAGTTTTTCTTATAATTCGAACTTAAGTCAACTACTTGGAAATCTTTGCCGTCAGTGATTGAAAGATCCTTTTCTAAGAAAAGCTTTATCAGTTGAAACTTTTGACTTTAAAGCAAAATTGTATAAAACTTTATATACGGTGTTAATATATTCATGAGACATTTGAAGAATTGATTCTAAAAGTCAAATCAAATGCAAAAATTAATATACAAAAATGTTGTTGAAATTTGTTTATTAAATTATGAATAATTTTGTATTATATGAAGCAAGACAGGAATATAATATAATATACAATAAAATATAACAATAATATAATAAAGAAAACAATCTTATTCATATTTCTTTTTCTGTCTCATTTTGTCAAATATAAACTTTAATTGTTTATAATTTAATAAATAAATCTTAACTAATATTTTTGTATATTTTTATATTTATTTTGATTTCTAGAATTGATCTTTCTATTTCATTATTTCACGAATATATTTATAAATATTAATATACTATATTTACAAACGAAAAAAGTTGATAAAATGATTTCAAAATATTTAAAAACATAAAATTCATTTAAACATTTTACATTCTTTTTTTATTAAAAAAAAACAATACATATATTGAATTATTTATATCTATTAATATTTAAATATTATTATGATATAAAATTCAAACTTGAATTAATAAACTTAAATTAAATTAATAAAAATTAAAAATAATTTTTTATATTAATTTACATGAAATACAAACAAAAAAAATTTGAAAAAAAATAATGATATTCAAAAATAAATTTTGTAGAAATTGTTAGTAATAATTTTTATTTTTTAATATTATCATTTATTATCATATTATATATTATATTATATCATCATAATATTATCATATTTTAACTCATAAATAAGCAAACAAAAAAGCAATTAATTGTCAAATAGAAGGATTATTTACGATTTAAATGTAATAATTGTAAAATTTATAATGATGTTTTATATTTCAATTATTCATTTATAAAAAAAATTAATTTTAAAAGTTTTAAAAAATAATTTATTCATAATTTATTTTGTATATACTTTATATTGCAAAATACTCTCTCCATAGAAATTTAAATTGTTTTAATAAAAAGAAAAAAAATATTTATATAATATTTTCTTTGTGTAGAAAGTTATAAATTCAGAAATAAAACGGTCAAGTATTAATAATATTAAATATTATAAGTTGCATTTTTTTTTCTTTAGTTAATATATCCTATTATATCCTATAATTAGTATATCCTATATTATTATATTATATTATATCCTATTATTATATAGTAGAAAATATAATAAATTTATTATAAAATTTAATTCATTACAATATTTAAATCAAAAGATATATAAATAATTTGTTTGTATAATAAAATTTTATTTAATTCTTTATATTTGTGTAAATTTTATGTTTGTATGAAAAATAATAATTTGTACAATATATATTTCATGATATATTTTCTTTAAAATATAATAATATATTATACAAATACAATAATTGCTTAATATTTATTTCTTATTTAGTTTGCATCAAAAATATAAATTATATTATACTATAAATATTCACATAATTTTAATAATAATCTGACTATTGTTCAAATAATAAAACCTTATTTAGAGTTAATTAGATAGAACTAAAATAGAAAAAAAATTTTGTTTATATGTATATATTATATGTATATATGAAATGGAATTCATATAATTGCATTAACAAAAAGATTTAATTTGTAAAACATTTAGATATTTTGCAAAAAAATTCAAGTTTAAATTTTTATTTTATGTAATTAAAATAATCCATTTCTTTCTTTTATAAATATCTTATTTATGAAACTTTTTAATTTATTTAAAAACTTCTAAAATTTTATAATAATATACCAAATTATTTGCAAAAAAAAGATATAATAACAATATCTTAAATTTTAAATGTCGATAATTAACTTCTTTTGTATTCTTTTTTCAGATTTTGTCTGCGAAAGAACTCGTAAAATTGCAATATCACAAGCGGTCTCCTACCTTCAGAAACTTTTTTTCCCTTTCTGATTTTTAAGTTCCGACATTAATTCTGTTCTCGTTGCTTCTTTCTCGGTCTATCATCTAGCTGCGTAAGCTTAATTAATTAATTTATCCTTTTAATCCAGCTTTTATTATTGCACCTACCTTTTTCATCATTCTTTTTCTCTTTCACCACGAATGACCTCAGGTCTTATTTTGTTTCCTGTTTTAACTACACAGATTTGTTAATAATTAATTCTATCTCTGTCTTTGATTTATAAATGCGTATTGAACTTATATGATTTTTTTTATAATAATATAAAATTAATTATATTGCAAAAATTTTAATTGAAAATACATGTTTTAGATACTCTATTAGATAATTGTATAATGAAATATTCTAAATTTTGTGAATATGTAATATGTTTTAATTTTAAAACATTTATTAAAAACATTTTTTTCATTAAAATTTAATTTTACTTATAATTTTCTGAAATTAAAGATTTTTTATTTATATTATTATTCCTCCGATTAAAATTCAATATAATTTCGAAATTGTAAATATTTAGTTGAATATTTTTAGAAATTTTAAATATAGTAAAATATTAATTATCTGAACTAATTGAAAAACAAATTTCAAATAAATGATTTTTCAAATAATCAAAAGGAATATTTTGAATAAGAAAAAATCGAGTTTCGAAAAATCGTGAAAAAAATATTAAACAATTTTCAAATATTTTTTATATAAAATAATATACTATCTACTAATAAAAAGATATTATAAAATATCTTATATATATAAATAATGTATAATATACATAGATATATAAATAATATAAATTAAAAAATGTAAATTATAAAATATAAATGATAATATAAAATATATTATAATTCTTAGAGTATATATTTCAGAATGTATATATTGTAAAATATGCAATTATCTTTCAAGCATTTAATCAACTTGAATTGAAATATGTAAGCAAAAGGATATAATATATGCATAAAACTACACAATAATACTTTTATTGTTGAAATATCACTTCATCAATAATATAAAATGAAAATTTTTATATTTTTTTTAACATCATTGCATATTAATCAATCGAATGATTCCATATGAATTTTTCTCAAATATTTTTATCAATCGAAAAATAATTTTATTGACTAACATGTTACTTTAAGATTCATATGAAAGTTTTCATCATTGAATCGAGAAAAAGTAAAAAAATTAAATAACTAACATGAATAAAAAATATTGAAAGTGCAGTTAAAAAACATAAAAGGAAAAACAACTGAATGAATATGAGTAGAAAAGAGACTAGCAAAAAAGAAACATTGAGTGGAAAATTAGTTTTATAACGAACAACGATTCGTTCTATATTATTACTTTATGCTTTCGCATGTTTTAATGCAACTCTATATTCATAGAGTTTATTCAATTATTATTCAATTATTCACAAGTGGAAATTTTTTATGTAAGTATGCATAATATATGTATATAATTTTCTTCTAAGTAAATTCCGTAAAAAATTTATTAATAATATTTTATATTATATATAAAAAATATTAATAAATTTTTTGATTGCGAATGATATTATCGAAATTATTAGTATTTTTTTTTAAATATGCATAAATCTCTTAATTAGTTTGTTCTAAAAATAATGGAATTATTTGTTTCAGAAATGTAATCTTGACACAATAAGATGGAACAATTTAAATAAATAGAAAAATATCGAGTGTTTTTTTGTATATATAAAGTTATGATTGTAATCGAATAGAAAAATAATAAACTAGATAAGAATGCACAAATAATAAAATATAAGAAAAGACTAAAAATATTACAATAAGTAGTTCTCACATTAGCATCCATATTTTAGAAGTTTATCTTATCGCTTATTATTTATTCGAATGATTATTTTTTTTTAGAATTTGATTAAATGAAAAAAAAATAAAAATTGAATAATTAATAACATTTTAATTTTAAATAACACATTAATTTCGTATCTAATTTTGAAAAAATTAATAATGACATTAAAGTGGGCAAAAATATATATAATATAATATATATTTAATTTAATTATATTATATATATTTATTTAATTATATTATATAATATATAATATATATACTAATATATTTAAAATTATTATTTTATAAATAACTTTAAAATGTTATATATATAAGTTTTTATGGTTTTTGTTATTTTGATTTTAAATGCTCTATTTTCGATTAAGTTAGTGTTAAATTGCATTGACTTTGTATATAATTTTAAAATGTATTTTTTGCTTTGTGAAAATGTGATATTAATTTTATTTTCAAATTAGTTTTTCTGATTTTTCAGCGTATTGAAAACATAATGGACAAGAAGCAAATTTGAATAATTTTCCTATTCCAGTTCAAAGAGATTCACTAGATCGGAAAACTGTCAAAACGGCTCGCGAGATGTTTGGTCCTGGGACCGTTAACGAACGTATTGCATAATGATGGTTTAAAAAATTTCGAAGCGATGATGAGAGCTTTGAAAACGATGAATTCAGAATGTTGGCCATTCGATGTTGACAACAATGACTTGAAGACTCTAATTGAAACCAATTCTCGTACAACTATTCAGGAACTTGCTTTTAAATTGGGCGTAACGCGTACAATCTGTAATCATCTACAGAAAATTGGAAAAACAAAAAAGCTTGATAAATGGATTCCGCAAGAATTAAACGAATATCAAAAAAATCGTCGTTTTGAAGTGTCGTCTGCCTTTCTATTGCGCAATTAAAATGATCCATTTTTCGAACAAATTATAACGTGCGATGAAAAATGGATTCTTATAACAATCGGCGATGATCGACTTAGTGACTAAACCACGAGAGCTTCATAACACTTCTACAAAACCAAAGTTTCACCAAAAGAAGGTCATAGTGACAGTTTGGTAATCTGTAACCATCACAGCTAGTTTGATTTATAATAGCTTCCTGAATCCTGGTGAAATCATTACAGCTAAAAATTACTGCTACCAAATCGACGAAATGCATGAAAAATATCAACGTTTATGTCCAGCATTAGTTAATAGAATGGTCCTCAACAGAATAATCATATTAAAGCATTCAGCGATGCAGATTACGCTGGAGACACTGAAACGAGGAAGTCCACTACTGGTTTTATATTAAAACTAGGCGATTCCGCAATAACTTGGAGGTCAACACGACAGCGAACAGTAGCTCTATCCACTACTGAAGCCGAATACATAGCAGCTAGTCAAACTGTAAAAGAGATCATATAGATGAAAAGTTTGATTAATGATCTAGTTATGTTCAAGAACCTTACGATACCTTAACGATTCTTTATGTAGATAATTTGTGCGCAATCAAGCTTATTAAAAACTCAGAATTTCATCGAAGAAGTAAGCACATTGACGTGCGTTATCATTTTATACGAGACAAATTTAACGAGAAGGAGTTTCTTTTGCAACATATAGCATCGGAAGATCAGCAGGCAGACCTATTAACAAAACTTCTAAGAAGAACAATATTTTGAATACAAATCGATTGAATATCAAGAGTATCGAAGACATGATAGACACATAGAACTACAACACTCAAACATAATAAGCATACACACACTAAACAAATTTCAGTTCACTTTTAGTGGGAGTATTATAGAATTTAAAGTTCACTGAAATTTTATATGTGATTTCATTATTGAATGTTGCCAGCAACATCATTATTTTATAATTGGTATCTATTTATTTTTCTTTGATACACATACTTTAAATGTTTTGTAAACAGATACGCGCAATCATGCATAATTAAATATATTTATTCAGCTAAACCCGTACATTTTTTTTGTTATTTTATTGTTTTCATTGCCTAGTCAAAAAAAGTTTTGTTTGAGCAGAGATATGTGCATTTGAATTTAATAATTAAAAACCGCAAGAACTTTCTTTCCAATCTAATAATAGAAAATCATATAATAGAACAGAAAATTATCGTATTCTTGGAAAATAATTAAATCCAATAATAATAGATACATATCAGCAAATAATAATCAATATATGCATGCTACGATAATTAATTTAAAGTTGGAGTAACTTTATAAGCTCTAAAGCTTAGCTTATATGGTACTGATTTTAGATATAGAATTCACGAGAAAATGACATCATAATTAGTTGATAATCTATTGTATTAGAATATTGTATTAGATTAATCTAATTCATTGATTTTAGCTTAAATATATTAAATATTAAAAAACAAAACACATTGTATTTATATATTATTCATCAATTTTTTTGAAACTATGTTTTATTTTTTCAATAATTATGAATTTCTTATTTGAAAATTTTTTAAAATATTTTAACATATAAAATTTTATGTCATTTTTTATATCTTTCTGTATTCAAAGTGCAAATAAAAAAAAACTATAAAATACCTTAAAATCAGTTGATTTCTTAATATATTGAACGAAATATTGTGGTATAAATATTCTTATTTTTTATTATATTTTTAAGATCTCATATTTTTTATTCATTTTCATTTTATTCATTTTAATACATTATTCAAATAATAAAATTAGAAATGTAATAATCTTCAAAAAAAAAAAAACTGAAGAAAAAAATTAATATTTCTTTTATTTTCCATAAGTATTTCTAATAATAATTTTATTTAATTTTATTTAAAATAAAAATAATGAAAATAATTTATTTAATAAATCTTATATTTATGTTATATAAATTTGATTAAAAAAGTATAAACTTTAAACATATATCTGAATAAATATAAATTAAATTTAATTTTATATTGTTATATAATGTTATATAATTAAAATTAATGTTATATTTAAAATTATATATTTAGATTAAAAAGTATAATTTATATATTTATTTATTTTTGACTTTGAATTATATACTATATAAAGTTGTGATCTGTTTCGTTTTATTTTAACCTTTTTTATAATTATTTTTATAGAATTCAAATCTACAAAATTAATTGTGATATTTTTTAATAAATTTAATACAAAATAATAAAAAATTCTATAAAAATTTAATAAAAATTTAATAAAAATTTAATATAAAATTTATAAAACAAATTTTTTTTACAAATTATTTTATTTTATGAATTATTATTAGAATTATTATTATTATTTTATTTTATGAATTTTAATAATATATGTCTAAAATATAATCAATTATAAGCTTATTAATTAAATAAATTATTTAAATTTAATTTTAAATTTAATTTTCAATCAATTCTCTATTTTAACATACATATTCTATGTAAAAAATAATATCCAATATGTATGTATAAATAATATCCAATATAATATATGTATGTATATACATATATATGGATGTATAATATACATCCATAATGTTAAATGAAATTTATTAAGTAATATTTTTTGTTAATATATTTAATAAAATTATTTTTATTTTATAGTATTTAATTAATTAATCAATGTATCTTTTTCAGATTGTTTAACATTTTTAAAAAGTAGTTAAAAATGATTGATTTATATTAACCTTTTTATAAAATGTCTATAGTTAGATTAATTATAATTAAATTATTATCTGATATTAATAATTTATATCACATCCTTAAATTTGTTTATAAATTGCTTTACTTTAATTTATTATTATTATTTATTATTATATCTATTATTATTATTATGCTAATTATTAAAACTGCTTGAAAATTACAGAATAAGCTTCATTAGATTATATTAGAAGTTAAATTATTTTTTTTCTTTTGTGTCACGTTATATCTGTTCAAATCCACAATTTTAAATTATGTGATATTTTTTTTTGCTAAACTGCGATATAATAATTGACAGTAATATTTTGAACTAATTTCCGAAAATTTTCTTTTTTTATACAATTTAATGTAAAATAATTTAAAAAAAATTGCTTTAATAGAAAAAAAAAAATAAAGAAATTATCAAGTAGTATAATTGATCAGTTCGGATTCTAAGATGCTCAATTGTTGTCCAAGAAGTAGTACAAGTCAATTATATTTACAAGTTATCTGACAATTCTTTCGTAGAAATTTTATATTACGAAGAAAACAAAAAAAAAAAAATCAGTAAGCACCGGTCGATCAAACGACTCGTTAAATGTCACATGAAGTAAAATGATTATGCGTCAGTTAAAAATACGAGTCTTTATACATTATTTCCACAGTGGAGGTCCGGTCGCATTAATCAGTCGGTGAAGGTAGACGCGTACACTTGGCACTGACGTGACTGGTTATAAATCGTCGGTTCGAGTGCAAACGCGATTACACGGCGACGATTATCGAGAGATTCCCCGGGAATCAGCCTACTCCTCGGCTGCATTCGCCACCAAATGCGATATCCTATACATGCATAAATCCTGTAGACGCCTGATGCACGCTGACGAAGAAGAAATCCTAGCGAATCCTGGCAAAATATATCTCGTGAAAATCAACGAGAATATTATTCGCTGCAATGAGATTTTTGTCCGTATTCTTTCTACCTCTTATATTTGAATCTATGAAATATTGTCAGGTACGGGAAAATTTGAAATTCGAAATCGCTATAGCTTTTGTTTTTATACTATATCTCAATGAGCTTTCTATTTATTATACTTTATCATTCTTTAAAGCAATCTTTGCCATTTTTTTTCTTTTCTTTAATTCTTTTTTTTTTCTTTTTATTTTATTAAATATTTTGAATTTTATGTAAAACTTATTTCAATTGGATCTTTGTATAAATAAAATATAAATATATGATAAGAATACAATACAGTAAAAAATACGAAAATGTAATGATATAATGTAATGATAATTATAAGAAAGTCTTTTATGGACATTATAACAATAATTTTGGAAATAAATTTGGAAATATTGTAATTTAATAAGTATTTACTATTATCTGATATATTGATACTACTGTCTGATATTTTTAATATGCAAATTTTTTGAAATTCTTAAATTGGTGTGATAGGATTGTTGTAATGTATCATTGATGAAATAAATGAATTTATTATTTTAATTAAATTTTTGATAATGCATATTTTAATTAATATTTATCGTTTATTATATAATTAATATTTTATATAATTAATATTTATAAGATATTTATATTAGTTTAAATAAACGTTAATAAAATTTTTATAATATGATTTTAAAACTAATCATCATAATATAATAGTAATATGGTGATTGAGATTATAGATTGTATGTACCACATATATGATAATAATAATGAGCCGTTTGTCCCGTTATATATATTGTATAGAAAAAGCCAATGCCAAATATATATTTTGAAATTAATATCTCAAGAATAATTTGAATAAATACAAAACTTTTAAAGCTAATTATAAAGTAAAATAAATATAGTAAAATAAAATATATATATAAAATAAATATCATAATTTATCCGTTTGATATTCTTTAATTTTTATTAGAAACATTTTTTCGTAACCATTTCAAATTTCATTATAAACATTATTAATTCTCGCATATGCTTAAATCACATTTATATAGTCATATATGTAGGTCTATGTGACATCTTTTTTTTATAATGATAGTGGAATTTTCTAGCAAAGTTGATTTCATTTTTCCGAATGCTTGCATAATATATATTTCTAATAACATTGAGATAATTTTATAAATAAATTTATAATTTTAATAATTTTAATAATTCAAAAATTAGATGCTATAAAATTGAATATATATTATATATATTATATATAATATATATATTATTATATTATATATTATATATATTATATATTATATTATATATATTATATATAATAATATATATAATATATAATAAAAAATAATAATATATAATAAAAAAATGCTTATATATATATTTATTCATGTAAAAAGTGAAAAACCAATAGATTTAAAAGATCGAATAATAATAATAATAATATATAATATTTAATCTAATTTATGATTGCATAAAATTAATAATTAATATTTTTAAATGTATACTTATATATTTTAATATATATTATATTTTTAAATGAAAAATAAATTTATAATTGAATAAAAAAATAAAAATAAAAATAAAATTCATAATATTCTTTTCAATCTATTATTAATATATTATAATATAATTATTTGTAATTATTTGTAATATAGTTATTTTTGATCATAAATCTTTCAAATTACAAAACATTTTAATTAAAACAATTTTAAAAAATAAAATTTTTTTTAATATATTGATTCTTTAAGACAAGAAATTATAATCCAAAATTTTGCTATTTTTTTACAAAATAAAATAATTTTCAATTATAATACGATTTAAAAACTGTATATATGTACATAGTTTAGATATATAGTTTCTTATAAATGACTGCATAATTAATGTTGATTTTCAAGAAACAGATCCTTCTCTATTACTTTCTAAAAACATATATCAATTGTATTTACGAATCAAACAAGAGATCATATTTTATTAAAATGGTAGTAATTATTGTAACGTGAATTAATACTATGAAATGAAAATCAAAGATGCGAAATATTTACAAGCATGATAATCTTGCGAATACATATGCTCATATATTCGAATATGTTAATCTGGCTCCAATTCATCTCGTTGAGTGTGAACGCCATTCCTGTTATCGTCGACAGTGTTAGCTAAAAGTCTTTTTCACGCCCCGAGATTCCGCGCCATCTTTTTCCTTTTTACGTCCTTTTTACAAATTAGTCATTGGGAAAACGGAGTAGTATAAGAACTCCTAAAACTACTTATGAATAATCTGAGAAAATACACTGCGAACATTTATCCTATTCACAATGCCAATTTGAATTTCACATAATTAAAACAGTGAACTAGTGTTGACTAGTTTCGCATATTCAAAACATAATATCAGTAGAATTATAAATTACAAATCATAGAAGAAAATGATAATATAAAAAAATTATTATTAAATAGGAATCTTTCAAAAAAACAACTATGTTATAATTTATTATATAATAATAACCTAGTATAAAGAAATAAATAACAGAAAAATAGAAGTGAATGAATATTAAATATATTTAGTCCTTAATGAAATATTTGTATATTATTATGCATATTAAATTAAAAGATTTTCTTCAAATTTTTTCTATAATTTTCTATAATTTTGAGATAATCAAAATAAGATCAAACAATAACATTTATAATAACTTATTTAATATTTATTTTATATATTATTTAAGCTATTTTATTATTCATGAAAAACGGAAATTTTTTTAACCATTTAACCATAAATTATTTTTTATAATTAAAATTAAAATGTTTTAATAAAAACTGAATATAATGACTGAATATAATATAATATTAAAAAATTTTAAAAAGTTAAATATTGATTATAATATTGTAATAAATTATTTCTTAAATTATGAAAATACTTTAATATCTTTACTTTGTATAGTGAATTTTATTATTAATTTTATTATGAATTTTATTATTTATTTTTATAATTTATTATTATTATTTTATTAATTATTATTATTATTAATATATATAAAATATATATTAATTGCTGTTGTTTTTATTATTATGGCAGCTATAAAATTGTTTGTTGTATCATATTTCCTAATAATATTTTCAAAAATTTCTTGTAATTTAATAAAAAAAAACAAATACAAAAAAGAATTGCGAATTTTGAATATAAACTAAAATTTCTAATTAAAATTCTGTAATGCGTTTTAAAATTCTGTAATTAAAAATTTACAAAACTGAATAAGATCAAAAGAAAAATTCGCAATTATTGTAAATGTGTTGAAAATTAAATTATAGTTCTCAATTTCATTTATTATCAAACTATAAAACGAATAGATAAAGAATATTTAAAAAAAATTTAAAAAAAAAGCTTTTTAAGGAAAAATTAATAAAGTTATTTTAGTTATTTAAATGTTAAAAATTTATGATAAAAATATATTTATGATAATTTACTATTCGATATTTCGATAATTTATTACAAAATTTTTTTCTAAATAAAAAAAGTATTTTAAAAAATGATATATATTGTTAAAATTATTAATATATAAAGCAATTCAAAAATTTTTTTATATAAATAAAACTCTTATATATTTGTTTTTCATTATACAGTTACTTTTGTTTTTTAAAAACGAAAAAACATTTTATTATTCTTTTTTTAAATCTTTTCATTTAAAAATCTATCATCAATTATAATACAATAGCAAATGAAAATTACACAAGAAAAAAATTTAAATCCATATCAAAATTAAAAGGAATATCTTCCAAGATATTAATTTTAATTATAGAAGTATATGTAAAAAAATTTTAACAAGTCCATGTAAACAATAAATATATTTGAAATTATTATAAAAATTAAGATACAATTTATTAATTTTATATTTTCTTATATTTTTTTTTCTTAAAAAAAATTGATAACATATACATGACATTTTGTATACAATGATTCTTTTTATTCAAATAATAATTACTATTTATAAGTTTTAAGACAGATTAGCTTATTCAATTAATTCTAAAAGAAATAAAAGAATGATTCCTTCAAAAGTGTTTTATTTTTATGTTTCTAGAAGAAACATTTGTATCCGCATGGTATACTATTCTTCCTTTTCCCTTATCAACTTACAACCCTTAAAATTTACGCTTGCTTTCGCGAGATGCAAAAGAGAATCCCAAAAGTTATCGCGAAGCACAGAGTGATATTGTTAGAAATGCAAATTAAAGCGTTCAAAGACTTTGATGAACTTCCGTGGAATTCTTGAGAATTTAAAAAAGAAAAATGCTGCGTTTGAGATAAAAGCAGTAGTAAAAAAAAGAGTAAAAAAGAAGACTTTTCATTCAACTTCGACAATTGAATCGAAGACTTTCGACCAGACAAACGATTTTATACTTGGATTTAAGCGAATATAAAAGCCAACGAGACAACTGTATTACATAATAATGGATTCATATCCTTCTTTTAATATTAATAATGAAGATCGTTTTACCAGAAATGTTTATCCTTATTTTTTCCATTTTAAAAAAGAGATACGATTCCATAGGAAATCTGTTATATATATTTAATTGTTAATTCATACAAGACTGGATATGGAAAATGTGGCTAAATGTATATACTATTTGTTTTTTAAAGATGTTTATTCGATCTTAGAAGAAGTTTCAAAAAAATCTTTCATTTTGAAATAAAATATGAATATATTGAATTGAAATTTTAAAATTTAAATTGAATATTATGTATTTATTAAATACATTATTAAATATTAATATTATGTATTATGTATTATATGAATATATATTATTAATAATTAATTTTATATTCACACAAAATATTTCCATAATTTCAAAAAAAAATTTTTGTATAATCTAATATATAAAATGTTAAGAACTTTTTATTTAAGTGTCTAGAATCTGTGTCTAAAATTTTTTTTAAATTTTTTATCTCTTCTATAGCAATAATTATATAATATGAATTATATGTTAATTATGTGTTAATAATAAAATTTAATATATCTATAGTATACGATACTAACTATTAAGCTAGTTTTAAATTTTTTCAAAAATAAAGAAAAAAATTAATCTATTTCTACAAATTACAATTAATTGATTTTCAAAATATTAAGAAAATCATCAATATTGCATCAGAATATATGTTTTGCGTTATAAGATCAGGTTATTTTTTTAAATTGTGATTTAAAATTTAAAAAAAATAAATAAATACAATTAGAAATCGTTAATGTATTTAATAATTAATCATTACATGATAATAATAACAAAAAATTTAATTTTTGTAATTTTTATTTAATTCTTAGTTATTTAAATATATTGCATTAATAATAATACATGATTAATATTATTTAATAATTCAAAACTTTACACAAATGTAATTCATATATTTATATATATATATTATATATTATATATATTTATGTAATTCATATATTAACAATAGAAAAATTTTTTTTTCTCACTGAAAAACGGTCTATCTAGAAGTAAATCTAAAAATAAAAAAAATTTTTCCTTCCAAAGAAATCTTGAGTTTTATTTATTGTTATAAATATTTTAGAAATTATATAAGATATAGGATAAAAGTTAAATTAAATATTAAATTATTAGGATAAAGTTAAATTAAATATTAAATATTAAATAGTATTTTTTTATAAATTAAAATATAGATATGAGATTTAAAAAAAATAAAAAAAAAAATATTTAATAATTTGTATAAATGATCTTGGAGCGGAAGAGACAATTTTATTTCAGAAAAATGAAGTCTATATTATATAGTTATAATGATGGCAATGTAATGGATGGTTATAATAGAGACAAATTCAGATTTGTAACAAAACATGTTTTGATAAAAGTTGATAAAATTTCACATTCATTTCAAATTTAATTTCAAATTCTTTTGAAAATCTATTATCATAGATCTACAAAAATTCTAGAAGTAAAAAAAAATAACTAATTTTAAAAGGATACATCGCATTACGTCACATAAAATATTTTAAACAAAATCTTCCAAAATAAATAAGAATGAGAATAAGCATCGAAACACAAAAGAATTTGTTGAATTGAATGAATAAAATTATATATCCTTACTATTGCTGAAAAAATTATTTATAATACAAACAAAAAATTTGAATTTAGAAATGCAATCTGTTATTAGAATAAGAATAGTGAGAGTCATGTTCAATCTTCGTTGTCTAAAATTCATAATTATACTACTGTTGCGATATCATTGAGTATCAACATCGATATGAAATGAAACATCATGGATATTGATTACATAATAATCAAAAAAAAAAAAAAATACAAAACATCAAATAGATCGCACAATCTAATTAAAGAAACATATTTTATTATCAAGTCATTCTATTTTATTGTATATTTATTGTATATTGTTCTATTTTATTGTATATTTATTATATATTATTCTATTTTATTGTATATTTATTGTATATTATTCTATTTTATTGTATATTTTATATAATTGTAAATAAAAGTTGTTAATTGCACAAATTGCGATATGCAACAGTATTTTGTCCATTACATCTGTGAATGGACAATTTCTTTCATTAATGTTAAGAAAATTTAATAAGGACGTATAAAAAAAATTCTTTTTAGACAAACAAATTGTTAATATTTACGATACAATTTAAAAATCAAGCAAATTTATAATTCAACACTTGAGGATCTTGTTTTAAAAAATATTTTTACAAAACATTAAAGAAAAAAATCTTTTCTGTTAGATTCATGAACAAAATATTCAATATTTATGAATGCTCATTTCAAATAAATAAATATATCTATCAAAAAAAACAATTGATTTGATAAAATATTTAGATATATTTGTATTTCATAGCCTCGAAGTTTTTCTAACCATGTTATAAATTTTACAATTAACAATTTTACAATTAATTTTATACGAATATAAGATTAATCATCATTTACATAATAATATAAGTTGCAATAGTCAGTGATTATATTGATATATATATAATCAATTATATATAATTATATATATTATAATTTATATATAATCAATTATTGTCTTCTAAATTTAAAAATATGTTTGGTATACAAATAATTATACATCAATGTATAAATTTGATAAATCAATTGATTACTATTACTTTAAACAATAAGAAAAAATTATAAAATATGATAATATTATTCTATCTACATTTATATGTTATGTGTGATGCAAAAAATATTTGTATTTTAAACACTTTCTCGAAAAATATCATTATTTAATATAAATTTATCTAATATTTATATAATATAAATAAATATAATAAGATCTAGTTTAATGTAATATCCAGTTTTTTTATGATTTTAATCACAAAAATTTTATTATGTAAAATTTTATGTAAATAAATATTATGTATGTAAATAAAAATTTTATGAAAAAAATGAAAAACAAAAAAAAATTAGGATTTATATAACATATAAATGCAATAATAATTATACAAAATATTAATCGACAATTATCAAAACAATTAATTTTATAAAAACAAAAACAAAATAATGAAATTTTTAATATAATATAATATAATATAATATAATATATTTTAAGTACAATATAATAAAGGAAAAGAAAAGAAAAGAAAAAATGTTATCAACATCAAATAAAAATCACTTTATATATTTTTTAGGTGGAATGTTCTCATATAATAAAAAATTGGGAAAAAATAAATTCAAAATTTTTACAAATGATTAAAATAATATATCTGTACATTATATCATAAATATTATTTAATGTTTAATGTTTTTAATATGGTACATTAGAAAATTATTATTAGAAATATAATATAATAATATGTATTATTTCGTTCTTTCGTACGAATTAAGAACTTTTGAGAATCAAAAATAAATGTAAAATATAAACTAATTTTAAATAACATTTGCTATTTCGTTAACTCTAAAACTAGTCCACCCAAATTTTGAAGATTTTGTGGATTATTTTAACCGTTGCAATAATTTTTATCAACATCAGGGATTAACTTCAATACCGTGAATCGTCATTTATAGCCAACCAACCAACTTTTAGTTTTCGTTCTTCTATTAAATCCCTATGTCGTTGCCTATGGTAAATTGAGATCATTCTTGATAGTTCGACTCAAAATATTTCGATTTCAATAGTTCGATTTCAAAATATTTTTTATTATAGTCTAACGAAGTTTATCCTATATACACAGAGAGATTAAAATGTACTCATTTTGAAACGCTGACATATAATTATAATATATAATATATTATTTCCTATCAAATTTGAGCACATTTAATTAAATCTTTGATTCTAATTTTTGATTTAATATTTTTAATACTTTAATATTTTTGCGGAAAAAAATATATTTTTGAAAATTTCTAAAGATATGGATAAATTTAAGATTCGTATGCTTGCAATATAATTAAATGCTCTCTTATGCACTGAATGCATTTATTGTATATCAGTATTTATATATATATTTTTACATAACTTTATATATATATTTTTTTAATACAATAATGATTTTACGAAGGAATCTTTATTAAGGAAATGTGTGTATGTATGTGTTAGCGCGCATGAATATTTTATATTACTATTTACAATAATAGGTAAATCTTTTTTTTGTATTTACTTTTAAAAATTTTCAATGTATTTAACATCAATTATATGAATATATATATACTTACATGAATATAATAAAAGCAATTAAAATTACAAATAAAATAATTTTTATTTTAAAATAAACTGAAAGAAATAATATTCTTAATGTTTTTCGATTATCTTTATAAAGTTCTTGTTTCTTGCTTTCACTATTTTTCATATTTTTAAAACTGACGATGACGCTTTATTTCAGCTATATTTATTATTAATCTAGTCTATTCTAATTTAATCTAATTTAATTTATTATTAATCTTTATTACTAATCTCTTATTTTTTCATATATTTTAATCAATATTTATTTTCTTATTTATTGTTCATTTATATAATTATAAGATATTAATTCATGTTTATGTTATGATTTTTCTTTATTAAAATTAATTGAATTCGATTTATATGATTATATGATGATCGAATATAAAACAAAATAAAATGATCATAAATACAAATAAAAAAATTTCAAATAATAGAGATATGTGAAATTAAACTTCTATTGGAAAATTTAAAAACCTATATATATTTTCAAATATTTAAATTTCTAACAAAATTCGTTATATATAAATAAATATTTTAAACATGATTTTCTATATTTATCTCATTTTTTAAATAAATACATTTATAAATATAATAGATATTTAATTTTTATTCTTTGTTATTAATATTTCTATATATTAAAATATATATATGAATATATATTATTAAAATAAGAAAAATCATTAAAATATAATATCAATCATTAAAATATATAAACAGGTTTTCCATATAATAATGATAGAAGTTAAGTTT
The DNA here is from genome assembly GCF_014066325.1 of Apis laboriosa. Taxonomy (NCBI): domain Eukaryota; kingdom Metazoa; phylum Arthropoda; class Insecta; order Hymenoptera; family Apidae; genus Apis; species Apis laboriosa. Next base: position 2,599,250 of record NW_025222552.1, on the reverse strand, counting down.
CTCATTTAATTATACTTTTTCATTCAATTAACAAGATTATATGAAATAATTTCATATTTTCTTTATTATTTCTTCTTACAAATAAAAAAATTCACTAATGTTTATAGAATTAATTATTAGTTTATTTTATATCAAAAATTTTATAATAAAATATATTTTATTATATTATATTACAATAAATGTATATAAATATATTTCATAATATTTCATATAATGCTCAGATAAAGTTTAAATAATTAGTATTATTAAGATTTTGTTCATATGAATGCAATTGAAATATAAATTGAATTCCTTTGTAATATCTATTAATGTAATTTAATAAATGTAATTCAAATAAATATATAAGAATAAATAATAATTATTTTATTATATTTATTTGATTCAATTATTCTATTATTGAATTATTTCATATAGAATAATAATGAAGAAGTTGTTGTAAAATTAATCATTTTCAAAAAAATATAAGAAAATCTAAATTTTTTTCTAATAAAATTTTGTAGAGATAAATGCACAGAAGATAAATTATTTTTTCATATCATGTAATTATAACATGAAAATATAATTAAAATTTATATTATGGAATTTTTTATTAATTAATAGTTATAAAAATATTTCAAATTTTAGGTTTTCATATATGTAGTATATATATATATGTATTTTATAGTATTGTATTTGTATAGTATTTAGAAAGAAATAATATTATCGGCTGACTCCAAAAAGATACATTTAGTACACTTTAATTCCAGTTTTTTATTGAAGTTGTCTGTAAAGTAAGTGATCCGAAAATAAAAGAGAGTTGTTGAGAAATTTATGAAAGCAAGAAGTCATAAATTTGTATATCATATAGTTAATGAAATGACATATTATTCTATTCTTTTTTAAAAAATAATATTATTATTCGATATTTTGTTGCTATCTTAATACTACCATTTCGTCATACATAGGGAATCAAAAATAAAGTCGAATAATATATCTAATGCATAGAAAGCATACAAGTTGATCCGTAATATATACTTTTGCTTGATATATATTTTGTATATATATTGTATAATACTATAAACTTTGATGAAATATATCATCACTTTAATATTAATAGTCTAATTATCTAGTCTTAATTTTAATTTAATTTAATTTTGACTTCTTAATATATAATAATAATAATTATTTATTAGTTATTTAAATTTTAATTCATTCATTATTTAAGAGATATCTATTTATTTAATTAGATGTATATTATATTATATTATATTACGTATATTACACTTACATTACGTATATTATATTATTAAATAGACGTATATTATATTTCATTTAATTCAAATATAATTTAAAAAAAAATATTGGAAAAAACATTCGAACATTTTCAAGCATGTAAATTTTTTTTTTAACATTATTTACTTTTTTAACATTATATATTTTCTATAATAATATATTATATATAAATAATAATAATTTTATAATATTATAATTATAATTAAATTATATAATAATATATTTTACATATATAATCTAATAATTTTAATATATATAATATTTTAAATATAATCGAAAAATAAAAAATAAATGTTCTAATAAAGAAATTAAATAATTTTAATATTAATTTTAATAACGAATTTGTAAAACTTATAATTTATATTATTGCATCAATGCATTCAGAATTTTAATTTACAAAAAAAAAAAAAAAAAAATTTGTAATTATAAATATGAATATCTAACTTTAAAAGTTATATATTATATATTTTTAATAATAATAAACATAAATTAATTATTAATTGATACAACAATCTAATAAAAAATATAAATATAATTAACAAATAATAAAAAAATTTATTATTCATTCATTCTATTATAATTTTTTTTTAATTGATAATTGTACTAAATTTTGAACAGAGATTAAAATAAGTTTTTCTATTATATCTTTGCATTACAAAATAAAAATAAAAATAAAAAAATTTAAATTTTTCTTAATTCTTAAAGAAAACTATTCAAACGAATAACATCGTTGAGTAAGAAATATTTTCATATCAATATTTTCATATCAAATATTTTCATATTTTCAATTCAAGAAAAAATTCAGCTAAATAGAGTGATGAATAATTAATTACTNAATTATATATATATATATATTATATTAAAATGAATATATATTATATTAAATATGTTATACTAAAATGGTGGATTTTTTATTCTTGCAATTAAAAACAGAAATATACACTTGTAATTATTTAATGGTAAAATGTTGACTTTAATATATGATCAGATCAGATTTTCTACTAATTTCATACATATATGCATATATTTAATGATACAACTTAGTAATTTTATATATAACTTTTAAATGCTTATTATATGTAAATTAATATTTATTTATAAAATTTTATTTTATCAAGTAATATCCATATCAAATATAATCTATATATGAAGGTATCATATAATGAAAGTAATTATATAATGAAAGTAATATATCTATATATGAAATATTTGTCCACAAAAAATAAACTATTTATTAATACTATTTTATTAATTTTTAAATATATCAAATTTAATTTATAATTTTTATATATACTTTTCTATAATAAATATTTTATGACTTTTTTATATATTCTATAGATATATACGAGTAAGAAGTATAATATAATAACAAAATTTTGTAGATTAATAATAGCAAAATATTTGTTAAATTTAGAAATTTATGAATTTAAGACATTAGCCTTGAATCAATAAAACAAAATTAATAAAAATATATTTATCAGATAAAAATATTTCTATTTTTTTACTTTACTATTTAAAAAGTTGAAAATTGATATTAAAGATTTTTTTATCTGATAAATTTTTAAGAATCTTGTTTTATTTTTTTGATATTGAAATTTCTCTCTTTTACATACATATATACATACACACACACATGCACACATGCATTATGCATTAATAAAAAATTAATTCCTAATGAAAGATATTATCTCTTCAATTGATAATTTCCATTTAAATATCTTTATTAAGAGTATTATTAAGAGTATAAAAATTGTTACTATGAAAATATGAATAAATATAATTTAGCAAGATAAATAAATGTAACAAGAATTACCGTTTGTAAGAAAGGTTGCTATTACACATCTTGCAATTTGATACGATTTCGTGAAAATTTATATGCAGTTAGTTTATGATACGATGATATTAGTTTCATTTTATTCTCGATATTCTTTTTTCTTTTTTTTTTCCTCTATCCAGAAGTGAATATATGACTACATGTGATTATATGCACTTCGTTTGTTTGCTTAACGTGTCTACATTTACCTATAGTGGTGTAGTGATATGAATGATGTACAAGATCACACGACGATGTTAAATATATGCGATTCGTGATCTCGTGTGAGATTACCTTTGGTACGGAAATATGTGCTTCTGTATTATTGGTATGTGATTTCTATTGAAGAAATTTTTAGTATTTTTAGTACTATAGTAATAAATTATCATAATACATTACACAGTTATATATAATTTTAAATAATTTATAGGAAATAATTATTATGTATGTGTACAAAAATATTGTCAATGTCGATAAATATTCAAGAATATGAACGGATAGATTCAAATTTATACATTTTTTGTTAATTAATTATTGTAATTAGAAGATTCTTTAAAGAAGAGATCTTTAATTTAAATATATGATTTTTATAAATATAATGAAATATTTTGAATATTTTCAATTTACGTATTATAAATTTACATATTATAATAGATTTCTTTTTCTTTATTTTTTTTTTCTTATTTAATTTTCTCTTTTTAATTTAATTCATATATTTAAATTATGCTCTATAAAAAAACAAATAAATAATTCATTAAATATTGAAGATTAAAAACATTATTTCAGAAACACGATATTATTTTGAAATTTTAAATTAATTATTATTTTTAAGTTATGTAATTTTAAATATATTATATATGAAAATAATTCAAAATATAATAAAACACAGATGACAAAATATCTATATCTGGAACTGTTTTTATATGTACAGTCAAATGTTTTCGCAAGTATTTATATGTTTATATCATGAATGTTTGATGGAACAGATTTGATACATAAAGTAACAGAATGAATAGCTTTATTGTCTATTAATTAACTAATTTGATAAAAGAACAGTTTTACTGTTGTGAATAGCATTGTAACTAAATAGCATGATAACTGCAACACATTATTTTTTATACAGAATTTGTATATGATTCTTGTATGCGATACGTGTTTCTTTCATATAATTAATTTGTGAATCGCGATTATACGCGATACATGCGATATATTCAGTCAAAAAATATTTATCCAATGTAGTACCTATTTTTTAGCACTATCTTTATTCAATCTACAATCTAATTACAAGCGATTCGAGTAATTGTCATGAAGTTTATTATTTAAGTAATTATTTCGATGATCTTGATTTTAATATTGTTGTCACATCATTTTGAATGAAATCTTTTTTATCTTTTTTCTTATAATTTAATTCAATTATTAATAATAATAAATTGGACTTTTACAGTTTTTAAAATATTTACTTTAAAAAAATTATTTATTTTAAAAAAAATTGTTACTACAAAAAAAATTTACATATAAAAAAATTACATATAAAAAATATAAAAATTTACATATACATAAGTGGCACTTTATATCAGCATTATTAATTGTTTACATAAACATATCACGGCAAGTAGTACTTAAAATATATAACGACGCTTATATCACCATATATTATATTAATATTTATCCATAGAGAGCTTTTGTAAATTTGTGGAATACGAAAATAAAATATAAAAGAAATTTTAGTGACTGAAATTACAATGATTGAAGTTATGATGAAAGCAGTATCAACATTATATTTATCCATCGCTGTAACTTGTTTATTCCATTACCTAAAGGATCATATTTTACGAACCAAAGGAAATAACTTTTAATCCATGAGAAAATAACTTTTTGACCAATTTATTTATTGTACATTTTGGACGATAATTGCTGTGTATTTTGCAGAAATAGTAAATAAGTGACAGTCATATATTATTGCATATGTTATCACGAAGCATACATATAGGAAAAATTTTATATAATAGTAATAATTTTTTTTTCAAATATTTCAAAAATTATAAGAGATCAATAATTAAATTATAAAGAAAAGTTATTTAGGATGATATTCTTAATAACATATAAAATAAAATCAAGATGATTGCTTTCCCTATTGAATAATTATTATTATTTGCGTTTATGTTCCGTTAATTGCTTCGATTCGAAGACAAACCAAAAATATGCGAAATTAAAATCACGATTTTGAATTTCACAAAAATCGTTATCTAAATACTCTCATAAATATTTATGTATGATTGGTTCATTATATGTGAATCATAGCTTCAATCATGAATTATAACAATTTGATAATTATACATTTTATGCACAGAGTATATTTTATCAATTTTGATGAAATTTAAGTATATTGTAAAATTCAATATTTTGATTAACTTTTTTCTACATATATATCCATTGCTCGATCTTTTCGTTTCGATTCGTTTTTGATTTGCAAAAGAAGATTATTGTTATTATAAAATTTCATTTCTATGTACATATAAGTCCATGACATATAATATGTGTGTAAATTTTACTGTGTATACTTTTATTTATTAATATTAATCAACATTTGACAGTTTATATATTATAACTATATATTAATATACATATAACTATTTTTATATATTATTACATGTTTACATAAGCATATATTATTATATGTTTACATTATGATAGTTAATTAATATAGTATAATAATAAATATTTCAAACACATTTGAAATATTTCCATCACAAGTCATAACAAATTAGTTTTATGATCAATTCATAGTATGTATTATATATATATTAATTATTTCGATATATTTGTATTAACAGTTAATAAATAGTGATCTTATGCATATGTTGCCATGAACGTATGAAATTCAATATTATAATAAAGATTTCTCTTTTTATAATTTCTTTTTACAAAATAAGAAAAATTTTTGAAAATCAAGATTGAACTATGGTTATATATAGAGAGAAAAATTATTCAAAATCTTTATTTTGATGACAACAAAGTAAAATATATTTTTTTATGCATGATTATCTAAATAAGAAATAAAAAATAAATATTTTCTTTGATTTTGTTCTTTAAAGATTAAAAATCATATAATAATTTTATTAAAAACTACAATTCAAAAATTTTGTTAACATATATAGATGATTACATACAATAAAATTATATTCCATATATGAATATTAATATAAAATTTTAATTAAAATAATTATTTTTAAGTTTGTTTATTATCATTCGTGAAATTTTCTTGATTTATTGTGAAGAAATTCTTGAATATGAAACTTATGGATATTTATTTTTTATTAAATTTCTATATTTTTATTTTTAGTTGTATTTAAAAAAATAAATTTTTTTTATAAAAAGTTACTCAGAAAAAAATAACGATCTGTTTTTGGACAACTTCTTTGCAAACAATTCGTAAGTTCAAAATGTTCTCAGAATTAGAAACAAAAGTTACAATTTAGCTAAAATCATTGACTGCACGTGCCATATCGTAGATTTATATCACGTCAATCGAGGAGGATCAACTGGAACAGCAGAATGTTGTATGTACAATTATGTATAACAAAAATAAAAAAATTCTATAATTAATAAAATAAATCCTTTTAATATATAATATATTCTAGAATTTTGATTTATATATATATAAATCATAGCAAATTAATAAATCTAAATTAAGAATATTTATTCTATACTATTTATTCTTAACCTTAATAGTATTAGATTCTTCATTAATTTACTGAAATATTCATTTTCATTGATGTATTCTAAAATTATTATAAATATAAAATTTTGATATTTATTTATAAAAAAATACTTCCGATTTTAATTTTAATATAATGATTTTAATGATTTTTTAATATGACATTTGATGATTTGATGATTATTAAAAAATTTATTAAAAATTTATTAACAAAAATTAATTAATTTAAACTAATTTAACTAGTATAATAAACTGTTTCTATAGAAAATTAATAATAATTAATAACTAGTTACTTTATGGATGCTTATGGATAAGCAATGACATTACTTAATATAAATCATTAAATAATAAACGAATTTTTATTTAATTTTGATTTAAAGTGAAATAAAACTTAGAATTAACTTAAATTAATTGACACCAAATAAAAATTTATTTAATTTCTGGTTTTATGCTTTATATTGGATTTGAGTTAGATTAAATTAGATTAATAATTTTTTAATAAACAATAATTTTTGTTAATATATAATTATATTTTTAATTCATAATATTTTAATAAAAAAATTTTAATAAAAAAAAATTTGAAAATAATTATAATTCTAATTATATAATTTAAAAGTAGTATTTGAAATATATACAGTAATTTGAATATATACACTATATTTGAAATATATACACTAATATTTTCATAATTTTTTGCACAATATAAATCTGGGAAATATTATAATAGAGATAAATCTTGCAGTTATCAATACTAAACAAATATTTGGCAAAATAAATATTTCAAATATTATTTAATATCTTAGATTCTATTTGGCTTAAATAAAATGATATGAAATTTTATATAAAATATAAAATTTTTGCAAAGAAAATATTTTAATAATTTGAACTACATAAAATAATTAATTTTAAAATAAAATATTAATTTTAATAATCTAATATAAAATAAAATATTTTAATCTTGCTTTATTAGATCATCCCACAAGCAATATATATGGTTTTTTCAATTCATCATTTGACAAATTAATCTAAAAATTTCTATTGTTGAGATATTGAAAAAAATTAAAAAAATGAATTGTAAATAATAATGATAAAAAATATTTTTCATATAGAAAAATTATTTGATCAATTGTACCACGAGTTTAGAAACACAATTATATAAAGAGAGATTAAGAAACTATATTTATACATGTGTTGTATATTATATATATATATATGTATTAAATTATATTTAATAATATATTATAATAATATTATAATACTTAAAATAAAGAAAATAAATTAAATGAAATAATTCAAGATAAAATCCAAATATTTTCAATATTGTCAAATTTTCAATCAAATGTTATTTTCAAATACTATTTTAAAAACTTATTATATCAAATAAAATTTTATTTTAAAAATTATATGCGTATTTCAAAATAAATAGAATTATTTATTATTTACTATTTATTATTTTCCAACTCTCCATCATTAGCAATTATAAATCATTTATTATATGAAAAAATTCGAATCGTAACTTGAATTTAAGAAACATTACTAATATAATAACGAAATATAGTTTCTTTTATTTCATTCTTTTCTGAAGGAAAAGATAAAAATACTTGAATGACGGAATGAATCTGTATGAAAGAGAAGACTAGTCTCAAGTATATCGTATGTCGTTCCGATCGGACATCAAAATGGCTTTTCTCATCTCCAGAGACTGAGCTCAGTATTGCGACCAATATTCACATATATACATACACCATCTTACTTCAATCTCGATCAGGCACGCTTGTAAAGGATATTATCATTAAATATACATTAAACTTATACATTGGCTTGAGTTCCAAAAATTTCAATTTCCCCTATGCCTATGAGTTTATATAGCTTTGCTTAACTTATGCGTAATTTAAAAGAATCTTTAGGTATGACAATAAAAATGTTATTGATCATCTATAGTTAACTAAGATTTCGATTATTATTTTGAAAGTTACTTATTCTTTTTTTAATATATTAAAAAGAAATAAATTGTTTATAAGTATTTAATGTACGTTTTATACATATATATTATATTTACATTATTTATAGGAATCAATTTTTATTTTGTAATAAATTGTTTATTATTAAAATAAACCATTAAAATTAATATAATCGTTATTCTCTTATTATGCCATGATCTAACTTACATATTTATACATTATTGCAAACTGTTATATTTGTGTTTATATTTCATATAGATATTTTAATACATATGTTAAAAATAATTTTTCATTAAATTTATTGAAAAGATATATTATTGTAATTACAATAATAAAATTAAACAAAATTATTTAATTATTTAATTATTTAAATAAAAGAAGAATTAAATAATTATACATATTTTCTAATTTCGTTAAATATTATTTTCAAATAATTATGTATTGAATGTATTATTTATATGAACAAATAAATAATCTTTTTAATTATTTCAATACTTAATTATAAATTAAAACAATTTTTCAAATGTATCAAATAAATAAGAATTTATTACATTTATTTTTCAATAATAAAAAATATTTCATATATTTATTGTAATATATTTGAAAATATTAAATTTTTTTCTATAAAATATGATAAAAATAAATATTTCTATAAAATTACTTTTGTCTAAAAATTCTTCTAAGACTTTTATAATATTTTATAAAAAAATATACATATAAAAATATAAATAAAAAATTTCAATATCAATTATCAATTCAATTCACTTAATTTATCAATGTCCGCAGCAATTTAAATTTCACAATATAGAAAGATCATTGATGCTAATGAGCATTAGATCGAAATGTCAAATAGCTTTAACAAGATAATGGATTACCATTATCATTCATATTTCATTAACGCTATCCAAAATTTAGCTTTAAAAATCATTTATAGTAGTCTTTTTATTTTAATTTTCTATACTATTAAATTAATTAATGAAAATCGATGGAATTTTACACAGAAACTTTGCACAATAATAAAATATTTCATGTTTAAAAAAGAAATTTGTTTAAAAATAATTAATATCATGATTTAATTTTTCAATATTAATTGAAAGAAATTATATTATATATTTTTCAGTATAAAATATACATATATTTTTTTTTTCTACAAATTTCTAGATATGTAAGATTTCTGAATGTGTAATTTAATTTAAAAAAAAAAAACGAAAGAAAAAATATATTAAAAAAAAATTATTTCTAAAACAATTTTAAAAATATTCGTATAACTTGCTCAATCGCCAATAATACTAATTTATGTTATAATATTAATAGATTATATAGCTACATAGTAATTTATTCACGTTCATGATATAAATATTCTCATCTCGTGGATTTCTAGAAATACAATATACATAAAAAATATATCTATTATTTATTACCATTTAAGAAAACTATAATTATAAAAATTATAATATGAATTATTAAAATATATATTATTTTATATTTTATAATTATTAAAATTAATAATTAATAATGAATAATAATATTGGAAAAAATATATATAGGATATATAGGATATAGGAAATATATATAGGATGTTAATCATTTGAAAGTTTTTTCTCGATTCCGATTTTCGACAAGTTAAAGATATTTTTTATATATACAAGATTACAAGATTATAAATAAATCTATTATAAAAAATCTAAATATTAAGAATAAAAAAAATATATGTTATTTATAAAAATTTTATTATTAATAGGACATCATACAAAGTATTTCATTTGATTTTGATAATATTATTATTCACAGCAAAAAAAGATTTCGTAATATTTCTTTATGTAAAAATTGTATGATGTTAAAAAAAACATATTATGGTATTATTAGATCTTTGATAAATGAATAGGTAAAGATATCAATTTTGAGTTTTTAAACTTATATATTTTTTAATACATCAATTAATGTTGCTCAATATTCTCTATAAAAAAAGATATATTATATACTTAATAATTATTAATTTAGAAAATATTTCAATTTAAATTTTATAATATTTATTATAAAAGACAAAAAATACACAAATTGATATCTGATTATTCATGTTTTTCTTGTAACTTATGTAACTTCATGTAACTTATATAATTTATATTAACTTCTTTTTATCACAAATAAAGGAAAGATCTCTTTTATAATTATTATATAATATTATTATATAATATATTTATTATAATAATATATAATAATTAATTATAATAATACATTTTAATTATATATATTATATTATTATATAATATATATAATATAATATAATATATATAATTATTATAATTATTATAATATAGAGAGATTTCTATTATAATTATACGAATAATTTGAATTAAGATGATTCTGTAAATAATATAAAAATGATTATGATTTTCTTTTATCTAGAATTTCTAAAATTTCCAATTTATATTTTTATATTTATGTAAAATACAATATTATAATAAATACAAAATTTTTATTAAAATATGGTAATTATTGTATTAAATTGAAATAAAACTATTAAAATTTATGTATAAAATATTTGTTTTTTATTATTCAAATAATAATATATACATATTTAATAAAATAATATAAAGTAAAATAATAAAAAAATTAATGAAATTTAAAAAAAAAAATACTATTATTATTGTTTAAAAACTGTAAAAAATAAAAAAAATTATTTGGTTTTTGTTATTTATTAAACAGTATAAAGTAAAAGAAAAAAAAAAACTAATTTAAATAGAATGTATTCTAGATAAAAATGAAAAATTTAACTGAAAATATATATAATAATTGAAAAAATAATAAGACAATAATACAATAAAATAGACATACAAGACGTAAAATAATAAAACAAAAAGACAATAATAGAGATTTATATTAGCAATTTTAAATAAATAAAAATCTAAAGAACAATGTAAATTTCGAATCATATACATTATATATATTATATAATATATATTTACATTATATATTCCTTATATTCCAATCATATATATTATCATTAACGTATATATTATATATTGGACAAAAAATATCTTGTAAAATATTCTTCATATTTTAAAAATAAAGATTAAAAAAAAAAGCATTTTTTTTCAATTATTTCAATTATCAATAAGTATTTGTAATATTAATTTAAAATAATATGTTATATATATAAAAATTATATAGTGTAATAGTATAATGAAAGTTAAGATCATTTTTTACATAATAAAAGAAATTAAAATTATTTAAGTATTAAAAATTTTGAAAAATGTACTAAAAAAACAATTGAATAAAAATTAAAAAAATAGAAAAATATAAACTAGTAAAAATGTATATAAATAGTACATATATAAAAATAAAAAGTAGTTATAACTTACTACATAATTTACAATTATATTTTCTCACTTATATTTTCTAACTTACCTGAAACAAAAAATATAATGTAAGTATAAAGAATTATCAATAAAACATTTTTTTAAAATATAATAATAATAACTTAAAGAAATTATTGTATTAAATTCGCACAAATATATTTTTTAAATATTTAATATTTAAAAATATATTTCAAAAATGTGAAAATATGAAATAGAAAATTGTAAAAAATTTTAATGTTAAAGATTTATTATAGTATTTACATAATTCATCATATCAATAATAAAAAACATATTAATGAAAATTTTCTCTCTCGAAAATTTTCCATCAATAATATAAAATTAAAAAATATTTTTTATATGAAATCTCTTACTTTTTGATACAACAACTTGAAAATCTATTATAAATATTATTGAAAATCATATGTGTGTGTGTGTGTGTGTGTGTGTGGGTGGGTGGGTAGGTGTGTTCTGTCTTCAATACAAAATCTATAAGAAAAGAAGAAACATCAAAATGTAAAAATAAATGATTGAAATCAGAAGAATGAAGAAAAAAGAAATTCAAACGTAATAACTAAAATAAATTGAAAAAAAGCTGGAGAGAAATTGAGAGAAAAGTATGGACACAGTTGAAAGTTTTAACCGCAATTTTTTTCCCTTTTTTTTTTTTGAAAAATGAACCATTTTTAAATAAAAGCATATGATATCTTTTGTAAAAAAACAAAAAAAAAAATGAAACATGAATGAAAATCTTTTGAAAACAAAACTGTAATCTAATAAATTAATATAAATAATATAATTAATAGTAAAGAAGTGAAAAAAATACATAATAAAAAAAAAAAGGAAAAATAATAAAATTATGTATTATTATAAAAAAACAATTGTTGATTTATATAGAACGAAATAAGATTATAAAAAATATAAGAAAACAAAACAAAGAATAAAAAAAAAACAATCGTCTAATAATTAAATATATTTTAAATTAAATAATGTTATATAATATAATTATTATTTTTCAAATACTTAAAAATAAAATATTATACATATATATATATATATATATATATATATACATTTATTATTTTACAATTTATATTAAACATTTAAATATTTTTCATTTATTATGAAAAGATATTACATAAACATTAATTATACATCTTTTTATAATAGTCAATGAATAAATTTTAATAAAATTTCAAATTACATATATTATTTAATATAAATATTTAAAAATATAGTATATTAGATATAGTATATTAAATGTTTAAAAAAAATAAAAATATTACAAATTTAATTTTTCTTTTTTAATTATTGAATTATAATAATTATTAAAGTTAAAATTTCATAAAATTTACTTATAAATTTTACATATTTTACTTATAAATTTTATTAATTGATCTAATATATATTTATATTTATGTATAAATTATTGAAAATTATAATTTATATAATATTTATATAATTTATATTTATATAATTATAAATAATAATTTTTATTAACTTTTTAAATTATATTAATTAAAATATTTAATTAAAATAATGTTAATATTAATATTATTAATATAAATATTATAATATATTAATATAAATATATATAAATATAAATAATATTTATAATATAATTATTTTAATATTAATATTAATATTTACATTACTTTTGCACATAAAAAAATATACCGAATTATAATATTTTTAATTCAAAATAATGTATATTCTATAATTCATTATTTATTATATTAATTTATGAATATATTTTTTATAATAGATATACAACATAAAAATAAAAAAAGTAATTTAATTTCCTAACTTGTTTTAAATTATTGTAATATATTCATTTTGAATCATAAAATAAAATTAATAGAGATAAAAAAAGATTAAGATACATATTAGCATAATATGTTAATTCTCATTTTCACATTTATTCTGTGTGAGATTTAATTTATAATAATATAATAATAAATACATGATTATTATCGAATAATTACAAATATCTTAGGAAAATCGAAAGAAAAGAATCATAAGAAATAAATTCATAAATCGCAATATTTATCGTTTTAAATCAAATAAGTGTAAAATATTTTGTTTATATTAGCACAAATAACAAAAATTATTTTATTAGAATATTCAAAATAATTCCTTTTTATATGTATCTACATCGTTAATTCTTTAAATCATTTTTCCAAAGCTCGTTTTTTTTGATTTTTGATTATAATTTCATATTTATAAAATTATAAAACATTTCAATAATGTGTTCATATATCTAGAACAAAAGTAATTTGCATGAAGAAAGAAATATTACTTACTTAAGAATTCTTTTATAATTTACAGATAACCGTAGTTTTCTTTTTGCATTTCTTATTTATGTTAAAAAGTGTTTGTTCCAGAAAGGACTATAATCAGATTACACAATATATATTTTAATAATTTATAATAGAAATTATTTTAAAGATACTTAAAGATATTTAATAAAATACAAAATTAAAAAACAAATTAAAAAAATAATGTGTAAAACTTTTATTATTATTTAAATAATTTTATTATTACTTTATTTTAAGTTTTTATTATATTAAAAATATATAATTAGAAAAAATTTTTCAGTATACATAAATATTATTAATATTATTGTAATTTTATAGTTGAATATTTTAAAAATAATATTGAACATATTTACTGATATAAATAAAATTAATATTATTAATATGAATGATATGGCTAATATTTTACATGATTGTAAATGAAATCGATACTATAAAATTTATATATTGTTAAATATTAAAAATTCATATATTATATTATAAATTATATTATAAATTTATAATTATATATAATTAAATATTACAAAATAATAATAAAAATTTTACTAAATTTTCTAATTTTGTACATTAAATAGGTGAAAATATATATTTGTTTTTTAAACAATTATATTCTTTATGCATTCTTGTGATAATATCATTTTATTTTTATTAATATTTTCGTTCAATCATAACAATAATAATTTATATTATGAATAACAGTTAAATCAATTTTGTTATGAATATATTAAACAAAAAAAAAAAAACATTTAGTTCCTTATTTCATTATTCAAAGGCAAATTTAAATTCGATATCTTTTCGATCGTAAATTTCCCTGAAATAAAATTGAAAATTCCAAATACAAATTATACAAAAAATTATTATCGTTATGGAAGTGTCTTTTATATTATATTTACTTATGCTGAAGCTAAACATGTTTTTAAAGAAAAATAGATATAGTAAATCGATTAATAATCTATTATATCCGCGTAACTTTGTTCACCGAATGAATACATAGCATCATAATTAAAAAAAATGAATACAAAAGCATCATAATTAAAAAACAACAAAAAGAATGCTTGGTTCGGTCATTACAAATTGTCTATTAACAGACAAAAAGAATTCGAAAGAAGATAATAAGAAAAGAAAAAATCAAATAAAGTTTCGAGGACTTTGAATCCAAGTTGTCAGAAGGCCATTCCATGTCATGGACATTCCTCTGGAGAATTTTGAAGATGGAATTTGCAAAAGGGAAGAAAAGTGACATTGAATAAGGGAAAAGAAGGAAAGACGGATAGCAAGAGAGAGAATTTGCTAAAGAAAACGATGGCTATCTGGTAACATTTATTTTTGGAAGCGAGCTGAGAAAAGGGCGTGGGTGAGATAGAAAAAGAATATAAGAAAGGAAGAAAGGTCTATATTTGTGTTATCTCAGGAGGGAAGGAGGAAAGGATGGCGGAAGACAGAAAGAAGAAAACCCGCATTTCTCTATTATCTAGAAAAAGGGAGACAAAATGCAAGTACTTTAATACTTACAGACTTAGGAAATTATTATCGTCTCTGGTTAAACAAGATACTCCTCATGATCATGGCATTCGAACTAGATCCGCATAGATAAAGTACTTGGATCTCCTTACTTTTCCTTGCTTCCGTTTTATTTTATAGATCTGATAGTGGCCGTTAAACATAGATTTCGAATTCATCAAAAATTTTACTATAAGTCATCATAGGAAATCTCCCTTAGGTCTAAATTTCTATCTATTATTTTCTAATGCTTGCAAGTTTTTTATAATTTAATTTTTTTTTATGATTTATTTTCGTTTTTTTTTCTTTTTTTTTTTTCAATCGAACAATGGTTATTTTTTAAAGAATAATATATGAAAACATGAACAAAAATGAATACAAAATACGTAAAAAATAAAAAATTTGTTAATAAATACGAAACGTTATTATATATTTCAATAAAAAATAAAAGTTTTTGTGAATTATTTAAAATTATTATAATTAATAATAATAAATAGTATTATTTATTATATGTTCTATTATAATGAATCAATCAATAAAATTAATTTAATTTTTCCTCATATTTCAAACATACAAATTGATTAAAAAATTTTACATTTTCCACATCTCAAGAAAATATGAATTCATTTGAAAAAACAAATATTATTTATGAACATTAAAGATTAAACGTCATGAATATTAAATACAAATAAATATTTTTTTCTTTGCAGATTAAAACAAAAAATATTCATTTTATAATATTGTATTACAATAACAAATGAAAAACAAATGAAAAGAAAATAAATTATTTACACTCGTATAGTAAAGGAAATTATCATCACATTAGTAAAATGTTCTTTTTACTTTTTTAAAAAGCAATGAATAAAATAAAAACACACAACTATTTATAAAATTTACTTATTTGATTAGTTTATTCAATTATCATTGAAACGAAGCATTTTGTAAAAATTTTATAAGATTTTATATGAAATATTTTTTAACATTTAAGATTTTAAATTAAGATTTTTAAGATTTTCAATATCGATTTGATATACTTTGAAGTTATTTGAAGAATATTTAAAACATATAATAAAAGATATTTTAAACAAGATAAAATATTAATTATTTTTATATTTATATTTTATATTACAATGAATAATGAAATTTCATTTAATTTTATAAATGTTATCATATATATGTTATCATTACAAATTTTCTCTTTTAATAATAATACATTTTCTATAAATAATTTTAATCATCATTTTAATTTTTTCTGATAAATTTAAATAATTCTTAATAAATATTGTGATAAAAATTTTTTAAAAGTTATCTAAATTTATTATTAAATTATTATTTAACATAAAGTGTTTGTATAAATTATATGTAAATTATATGTAATTAATTTATTATTTAAAAATAATTTTTTTGAAAAAAATTTTCAAAAAATTTAGGTTATGAGTACATTTTATTCAAGCATAAACAATAGACTAATGGTGACTAAATTCCTATATATTATGTAGTTTCATTTATACAATAAAATATTAGATTAAATTAAATTTTATTGATTTACTACACTTTACAATTCGATATGGCATTACTTTACAATTATTTTTTATACAATTAAAAATTTGAAATGAATTTATCATAATTATCATGTATATTTAGTAATTCATATAATTTCATTATGATTAAATTTTTTAATTTTATAATAATTTTGGCAATTATAATATACGTATGATTGCTAATAACTTATTCGTAAACTAATGACAAGATATAATTCGGAAAAAATATTAAACCAAATATCCAAATATAAACAATAATATATAAATAAAATAATTAAATATAATATATAAATATAATATAATAATAGCATAAATCTAAATTTAACAATAATTTTTTATGAATATTTAAATTAAGATCAAGTGATGATAAAATGTATAAGAAAAAATTATTCAAAATAATAAACTGACAACATATTGCAAAATCATCAAAATAAATAATTATTTTGAAATAATTACCAAAATAATTTGTTACAAAGCTGTTTTTAAGTTTGTTAAAAAGATATTTTTAACTAAACTTCTTAGGAAAAAATTTAAATATCCAGATTTTTATTAAATTTTTAAAAATTATTAAATTCTTTAAATATTTTTTTTAATTAAACCTTTTTAAATTTCACTCTAAAATATTTATTTCACTTTTAATTTATATAAATTCTTACTAATCAATTTTTAAATTAATATTAATAGAAATATATATAATTTATTTTTGTGCAGTTTATGTAATTATAATTTGGTTGTCTCATAATTTATATTAAAAATTAATTATGCTAAATTTTCAAAATTATTGTGTTATTTTATTATATTATTATTATATTATATATATATATATATATATATATATATATATATATATGTATA